>NC_071511.1:91055734-91358765 GCF_027887155.1 Malaclemys terrapin pileata | reverse complement strand
TCCCTGCCATAACAGGAGCTTGGACTCACTGACCAGGAGGTCCCTTCCAGTCCCACATTCCACTGAAAGTGGTAGCAGAAACAGCAAATTTTAGGTGACTATTACAGAACATTTGTGGAAAGCTAATTTTGAACTCAAATATAAACCTGTATTTAGGAATTACACTCATTTATTCAGCAAAAACAACGCGGAGTCCTTGTGGCACCTCAGAGACTAAAATTTATTTGGGTATAAGCTTTCGTGGGTTAAAACCCACTTCATCAGACGCATGAAGTGAAAAATACAGTAAGCAATATACATATATACACACATACACACGAACGAAAAGATGGGAGTTGCCTTACCAAGTCCGGAGGGGTGGGGAAGGGGTCAGAAAATAAAATGCGATCTGTATCCAAACAAAAGTAACCAACAGAGCACAAAATTTGGATCTGCAATACTCAGTGGTGTGTGTCATTCAATCTGCAAACTGTTCAAAAACTATTTGGTGAATAATTTCGAACAAAGTTGAGAACTCAGAAACTGCTTATGGACAATTTGTGAATAGGAAGAGAGGCACAAGAAAAAGAAAAAAAAATCAGATTCTGGCCCACACTATGATCCCTTGTACTATTCTCTCAGCTCTCTAAGTGGGTATCTTGAGAATTCTAAAATGAGTAGCTGATGCAGCTGAGAATTTAGCCTTTGCTACTAATTATGCTCAGCTCTAGTCTATCGCAGCAATATGGATGAAGAACTGCAACAATACAAACACTGAGGTGAAGTGTGCATTGGGCTTAACAGGCAAATGCACAATACTTTCAGCACTTTTTTCAGTCAATTAAATAAACCTATATACTCTCTGGGAAATAGACTTGATGGTACATAAGAAAGTCAATGATAATTTTCAAAGTGGCATTAAGTACTGCAGTGTACATACAAATTCCTTTACAAATCACATTATTTTTAGGTAACCTTGTGCACTGCTAAACTGCTTGAATAGTGGAATACGGGTCTAAATTTGTTTCACAAAAACTTTAAAAATGTATTTGTCAGAAAAAGTTTTCAAACATTTCAACAGAGATTTATGAAATTAACTAACAAAAATTTGGATTTCAAGGTGAGCATTGTTTGAGTAATGTGTACTGGCCTTGAAAAGGACCTATGGGCCCAAACCACCTCAGTCAAAACCTACAGCCAAATGCTTGTGTCCAAGTTTGAGTGGCTAGCCCAAGACACCATCAGTACTACACCATCTACATTGCTATTTTTAGCACTCTAGGTTGAGCAGAGTTAGGATGAGTCTATCCAACCTGGGACTCACACCTCCCAGCTGCAGTGTAGATACACCCTAAATGACTTGCCCAAGGTCACATAGAATCTACCTTATCTTTCACTCCTCTCTCCCAAGTGTGAAATGGGGATAATACTTCCCTCAGGAGGGTATTTCCAGATAAGATCAATTTGTCATTGTGAGGTGGTCAGATATTACCAGAGGGCAAGAAAGGACCTAAATAGAAAGATTGGGCCATTCCTTCCCAACACAATGAGATCCATCCACACCCACATAACTGAGAAGATCTCTCAATTGAAAAATCAAATTCTTTGATTGCAAGCACACAGAAACATGGACGGCCCAGGTATAATATGTCTCTCCAAGAAAGTCTATTGTGTGGAGGTCACATGGAACCTGTCAAAGGGGGGGAGGGGGCAAACAGAAAAGAAAGAAGAGCGCTCTTTTACTGCAAGTCTAGCCAAATTACAAAATTAATCCCTGACACACTTACACATTTTAAAAAAATAAGCTTACTTTGGCTTCCCTTCTTTTACATTAACCTAATGACAGTGGAAGTGACTCAGAAATCTGACAGTCATAATCAGACGTGTTGTGTGATAAATCATCACTCAGTTGAAGTACTTGGGGTACTTGGGAAGGGAGACTATGAATCCTAGAGGGCACAACCTCCTTAAACAGGAGCCAAGAATATCTCATTAGCACAACAGCTGTAATAAGTCCCCCATAGTTACTGGCGAAAGGTTTTTGTTAACACAGCTACAACATAGCTCTTTAATGAGAAGAGAAAAGCAATACAGCAGACATGACATTTCAATATGAACATCCATAAATAACTACATTTTATAAGCCAACATCCAAGATGCTTGGAAGGGTGTACACTTTAATAAATAAATGAGAATACATTAAAAAGAATTATAAAACACCCTATTAAACCTCTGAAAAGACAGAAGCAAACATTTTTAGACAAGAATAGATGTTAGTCTCAAAGCTTGGCAAATACACACACACCACAAACTACAGCCAACTTTTGGGGTTTAGGATCCTAGGCAGAGATTGATGACAATCTTATTGAATCATTTGTAAATCTTTAGCAAATAAGGTCAAATAGGCTGTTACAGCTTGAGAGGGTTTTCTCCACAGGGACTATTTCCTCTTTCACAGTGTTCAGCCAACAGGGACTGTTGTGTTCTCTGTAAAGAGATGGGGGACTGATGTATATTTTTATCTTTTACCTGTTTCAGAATAGTATATTTGGAGTAAAGTTCAGGCCCATGGAATACAAGAGAAAACTGTAGACCTCCCAAGTTACAAGTAGAGTGGTTATCTTTCCCATACTCAGAGATCTGAAGCCTAGCCACCTGGCCTCTTAAAGATCTTCCAGGATATGCAGTGTTTTAGTGGATGCGAATAGCGTGGGAGGGAGAGTGTTAGAGGGAAATCCAAGAGAACATGCATCATCTCCTGCAAAACCCTGCGAGAAAAGTCAGGGCAACCAAAAAACACCACCACCACCACACACACAAAACGCGCCTGAGGCAGTATTAACTTTTCTATGGCCCCCTCCAGGCCTGAGAACCCTCCTTAAGAAGCAGTTCTGTGGTCATTGCTGTCTGTGGAAGTCTTTGCCATGCAGTTGCATTGCAGCTGTGCTGCCAGACAGATAGGAAGACAGGGGGCCTAAGACTCACTGTGAATGGCTCTGACACCTTCTGGATCTCTAGAACTGCTGGACTTTCTGTGGACAAGTAAACCCCCATGCCCTTTTTTCCTCTCTCATATCCGAAGGAATGACTTGAGGAAAACTCTGCTAGCCAATCCTCACATATTTCTGGGAGGAGGAATTACTACAACTATCTCCTACAAGAAGGTCTGATCAAGGTTTTAATTCACTAACATCTAATAACTGTTATAGGCATAGGAAAATTAGACTGAATACACTGGTCTACAATTTGAGAAGTCGTCTGCTTCAGAGATAAAATGTGCTATTTATTATGTATTTTGATGTGCTGAATTCAAATGTGACAATTAAAACAACTGATTGGCTACTGTTTCTAAGATATTTAAGTTTTTACATTTTATGTCTATGTATATTGTATAGATAGAGTTTTAATCATAAATTGTAAACCTAGGTCTTTTCATGTGTTTAAGATGAAATATTATCATGTAAAGCAACCAGTCCTGTTTATGTAACACTTTAAAAATCAGCAAAAGGGTTATATCAATAAAATTTATTATGAAACAAAAGGCAAAAAACTATTCTGTACATAGTTTAGTCCTATTCAGTGTCTACTCGGCGCTTCTTGGCTTGTCTCTTGTATTCATTACATGGAGCATCTCTTGTCACTGTCCAGCAATAGTCTGCAAGCATTGATTGGCTCTATTTGCCCTGATAGCGTTTCTCCATTGTTGCAATCTCTTGGTGAAATCGCTCGCCGTGCTCGTTGCTCACTGCTCCGCAGTTCGGTGGAAAAAAATCTAGATGAGAGTGCAAAAAATGTATCTTTAGTGACATGTTGCAACCAAGGCTTTTGTATGCCTTGAGGAGGTTTTCCACCAACAACCTGTAGTTGTCTGCCTTGTTGTTTCCGAGAAAATGTATTGCCACTAACTGGAAGGCTTTCCATGCAATCTTTTCCTTGCCACGCAGTGCATGGTCAAATGCATCATCTCGAAGAAGTTCACGAATCTGAGGACCAACAAAGACACCTTCCTTTATCTTAGCTTCACTTAACCTTGGAAATTTTCCACAGAGGTACTTGAAAGCTGCTTGTGTTTTGTCAATGGCCTTGACAAAGTTCTTCATCAGACCCAGCTTGATGTGTAAGGGTGGTAACAAAATCTTCCTTGATTCAACAAGTGGTGGATGCTGAACACTTTTCCTCCCAGGCTCCAATGACTGTCGGAGTGGCCAATCTTTCTTGATGTAGTGGGAATCTCTTGCACGACTATCCCATTCACAGAGAAAACAGCAGTACCTTGTGTATCCAGTCTGCAGACCAAGCAAGAGAGCAACAACCTTCAAATCGCCACAAAGCTGCCACTGATGTTGGTCATAGTTTATGCACCTCAAAAGTTGTTTCATGTTGTCATAGGTTTCCTTCATATGGACTGCATGACCAACTGGAATTGATGGCAAAACATTGCCATTATGCAGTAAAACAGCTTTAAGACTCGTCTTCGATGAATCAATGAACAGTCTCTACTCATCTGGATTGTGAACAATTTTGAGGGCTACCATCACACCATCGATGTTGTTGCAGGCTACAAGATCACCTTCCATGAAGAAGAATGGGACAAGATCCATTTGACGGTCACGGAACATGGAAACCCTAACATCACCTGCCAGGAGATTCCACTGCTGTAGTCTGGAGCCCAACAGCTCTGCCTTACTCTTGGGTAGTTCCAAATCCCGGACAAGGTCATTCAGTTCACTTTGTGTTATGAGGGGTGATTCAGAGGAGGAGGATGGGAGAAAATGTGGGTCCTGTGACATTGATGGTTCAGGACCAGAAGTTTCATCCTCTTCCTCTTCCTCGTCTGACTCAAGTGAGAATGATTCTGGTGCATCAGGAACCGGCAGTCCTTCTCTGTGAGGTACTGGGCGTATAGCTGATGGAATGTTTGGATAATACACAGTCCACTTTTTCTTCTTTGACACATCTTTCCCAACTGGAGGCACCATGCAGAAGTAACAATTGCTGGTATGATCTGTTGGCTCTCTCCAAATCATTGGCACTGCAAAAGGCATAGATTTCCTTTTCCTGTTCAACCATTGGCAAAGATTTGTTGCACAAGTGTTGCAGCATATGTGTGGGGCCCACCTCTTGTCCTGATCTCCAATTTTGCAGCCAAAATAAAGGTGATAGGCTTTCTTACCCATAGTGGTTATACTGCACTTTGTGATGCAAAAGTCACTTCACCACAAACATAGCAGAAGTTATCTGCACTGTTCACACAAGTACAAGGCACCTCTGCTCACTTTGGCTAAACAGAAATGTGTCCCTTTGCAAAATCAAACACTGACAAATAAGAGAGCACAACACTGTATGATTTCTAGAGCTGATATAGGGCAATTTGTTCAGCAGAGTGATGTAAGCTTCATTATGATTGCATCATCCATGACTTCTAGGAATAACATGATGCAATTCATATCATGTATGACCCAATACCAGCTTCACATTGCATTATTCATTGTTTTGCCTAAACAGCAAGTACTGTCCAAACCCAGTCATAGATTTATTCATAGATCCAGTCAAAGATGTATTTTAGTCATTTCTGGTTTAAATTGAGATCCCTTCCCTTTATAACTCACTTAGCCTCCGCCATTCCCAAGTCAAGGGTCCTATATACTGACCCAATAGCATATCTTGAAAACTAGAGCCAATCAACAATTTTAAGCATCATTTTCATTCTCAGTTACCCAGAATTAGTAAAGTTTGACTACATTTATTTCAGAAGCATTTTGGCAGTAGAGCAGTGATATTTGTACTTATTAGGTGTAAATTGAAATAAAAAAGGGCACACTAATGATACTGGGCCCACAGAACAGTATATACTGTACTTAACTGTGCATAGTCTGAAGGGATAAATAACACCAGGTAGAACTACATACGGTGTTGCTTATATGGCATAAGGCCACAAGGGGGACTCTTCTACCATTGTTCAGGTGAAGATATTTTCAAGGAGAAAAAGAGTGTGACGAAACTAGTCTTCCAGTTGAATATACAGAATTCAGTGTAAGGTTTTAATGTATAACCTTTAAGGTTCTTTGGAGTAGGAGAGCTGCTAATCTGCAACAACTAATCAAAGTTTATGTCCCAGTTTGCAAATTATGTTCAGCTACTGACTTGTCTCTATGCAGCCACTGGTTGTCCACTGCAAATTCTTTGCTATTTTTCCTGACTTATGTGGATTTGAGGTGCTTTGGAGCCCTTGCTGAATCATTAGGATTGAAACGCAGCTCTGCTTTCAACAAAAGCTATTAATTCTTAACTTACCTTGTTTTTGTGATAATAGTACTTTGCATTTGTATAGGGTTTTTTAATGCTCAAAGGACTACACAGACTTTACAAGCAAAGTGTGATTTCTCCTACTTCAGATGCTGCTAAACAGTGTTTTCACTATGCAAGAGGAACAGGATTTGAGTGTGTATCCCCAGCAATGCAGAACCCAACTTGTCTAGGGCTCATGTAACAGCAGCATGGAAGGACATTTTGAGGTAGGCTAGAAAGACCTACGGGGAGGGACAAATACCACCAGTGGTGTGATCAGTCCAACCTCCAAGACACATTCATGCCCGACTGGAGAAAGCAGTTTTATATGTGCTTTATTGTTCCATGGTCATTCCATTGCTTAATAATTTACCCTCGATAGCAGGTATAAGTGCAAACCTTGCCAGTGAAAGTTATTCTGTTTGTCCGCTTTTTGGAAAACACCCACCAACATAGCTTCTGCAAATGTCCGTCTTCAAATGATAAATTTGGCATATTAACATCTCCTGTACATTTATGACCTCAGCTGTGACTATCACATGCATTCCGAGCACCTTCCAGGTGAGGAGAGTGTCTGAGGCTGAATCAAATGCCTTCAAGTAAAATAATTTGGCTTTTCCAGCCAACCTGACAGTAATGTCACATCCTAAAAGGGCATGGAAACCTGGCAGTGCAGTGACTTTTAATTATCCCAGCAATAGGAACACATCTCTGAGGGATATAGAGTGATTGTTCCCCAGCAGCAGGCACAAAAACAGAACTTTGCACAACTCTTGGGTAGCATCACAGAGATCGCTAGAACAGCTGTGTTTCATTTAGTAGCACCCCTCTGTGGCATGCAAGATAATTTTATTATTTGACTCTCATGGAAACTACAAAGAAACTCCACTGAACAGTGTGAGGCATCAGCTTCATTATGCCACCTCTCACTCTTGGGATACTCTTGGGCTTACCTCAGAGGAAGCAAGTGTTCTTCTAGAAACGCATGTCGTGGGACCTAGTATAACGTGCTTCTCACCCACAGCTAGCACTTATCCCAGCATGTAAAAAAAAAAAATTCTGATGCTTGATGCACTCTCTCTCCAACCTTGCCAAATTCAGTTTATGGTGCACTTCTTATAGCATGTAAGGTGCCACTGAGTATTGTGTTTAAAACCAGGTTCAAAGATTCAGCTACTAGTCGGTACCCTTCAGCTCCTGTCTAAAAATGATCAAGACCAAAATGAAAACAAGGAATTTGTAATAAATTTCCTTGGGATTGTAATTAATTATGTTATAACATGTTATGTAACTACGTGCATACCATTTGCAGATGGATGCCTGTGATTTCTGGCTGGAAGCAAATATCTTAACCAGTGCCACGTTACAACTTTTGGCATAATAAACAAAGCTGATAATCAATACCACTGAATTGCTTCTTTTCTTTTGGGCCAATGATGGCAAGTCAACTTGAAGCATTCTTTCCATTTATAGTAATCTGTAACTTTAAAAATGAATCAGGTATGTTCTGAGCATTAACTGATGACTGACAGTACTGTCAGTCAAGGACCACAATTTGACTTTGAGGACTGCATGTTTGACAAAGATATTGTTCAAATTTGTATATAATGCAGTATATCCACTGTGGACTTTAAGGCTGGTGATTCAGGAAGTTAATACAGATAATACTACTAAAAACCAAATGTCTTAACATTTTATGAGGGGAATACAAGAAGTGGTTTTGATGCCAAAGAATACACAGCAGAAGGGATCCTGATAGAAAAGATTTCTCAAGCTTTAATTGCAATTCAGGTTGAGTGGGATAGGTCACTGTTATTGGGTGAAAAACAAAAAAAGTACCTCTATTTCATTAAAAGAATTAACACATCTTTGGATTAACATAAAAAGATTTTGGAAATATTCTGTTAAACAAGACTCCGCAAAGCATTATTCCTTTCTTCTCAGATGTTTTTAAAAAGATAAATCAAGTCTAACACACACACAGTATTGAGAATGAAATGGGAGGAATCAGTCTCCAATCAAACCAACAAAACTAAAATCTAAACCCAGGGATTTTACCCGTGATCTTTACAAAAGCAGACCCATAGGAGCACATGGATGGTCTAAAGTTTCAGTCAGTAATCCATAATAGCACACACACTATTAGCTCTTGTGCTGGAAAAAGCAACATTTTAATGATTGCACATGTGTATGTTTTAGGGACCATCCATTATCTTGCTGTGAGAAGAGAACCTACCTATAGCTAATCCTAATGGAAGAAAATGGAATTCTTTTGCACACTTTTCAGTGTCTTTTTCTCAACTGTCAATACTTTTTGGTTTCTCTCAGGTTATTACCAGACCCCCATGTTCAGCCAGCCATTCCATCCCCAGTGTCTTACTATTTGTAGGAGCACTCTGTCCTTTGCAGATCTCTCCAGATGGGGGAATCAAAGTCAAATGCCCTAATCTCTCAAAGGAGGAGGTGAGGAGGAAGTCCACAGTGCTGCCAACAATACAGCTTCTACATAGTAGTCTTTGAAAAATCTTTCTGGCTGGGCTGCTGAATCAGGCTTAGTTTGTTCAGCTTACCCTCAGAATGTGCTGCACTCTCTGTAGGGTCAGGATGAAGATATCCTTCTTTGAAGTCCCTCCAAAAATCTCCCACTTACAGCTATGCTGCTCTTCCCCCACAGCTGATTGCAGTTTCCTCCCTTTAGAAGGCCACCTCTTTACCATACATGATTGACAGGGCTGGAGGATGGAGCTAGCCCTGCCCTCAGGACCTCTCTGGCAACTTCCTTGTCAGTGTGGGGTCTACATGCCTGTCACAAAACCCTTCTTTATGAAAATAACCCAGGATTTAAAAAATAGCAAGCCCCTAAGAGAAAGCCCTGACTAATATGTCATTAAAGAAATCTTTTTGTACCGTATCAGCCATGCACAGGTGCCATAGATAAAAGCATAACTTCACTGTTCCTGGTAGCAATATATCTGACCAAAGAATGCTATTCAACCCACAAGGGAAGCCGGCAATGGCTTGAATTGTGCCTGAATCAGGACCGCAAGACTGAGCATCACATTGAGGCTGAGATTCAGGAAATCAGCCCTATTCAGGACAATACTTAAGCAGATGTTTACACTGTGGCATGTGCATAGATAGGGTCTTGAATAGGGATAGACAAACATGAGTTAAGTGATTTCCTGAAGACTTATACTTCAAGTTTTTAACTAATATTAAAGAAGAAGAGAGAAGGGAAGCGAAAGTAAAGAAATCAGTTAACAGTACCAGCGCAATGAAATCTCACTTGCTATAGGACTCTGCATGTTCAGAAAGGCTGGGACTATGACACTTAAGTTATATGACATTGCTATTGGGAGACATAGCACTGTACATCTAGAACATTTCCAGTGGTTAGTGCTACCTAGCATTGAGCCTAACCTATACAGTAGCAAAGAAAAGCAACAAAGACACTACTATTTATTTTAGTTGAGTTTAATCTGCTCTCTCTTCTGTGACCTCATTTTTGAATTAGTGGAATCATCCTCTGATTTTTCTGTGGGGTACTTAAATATATAAATGTGGGATCCAAAATCTCACTCATGGATTCTAGTAATACAATAACATTATAACTTTCCAACAGCTGTGCTGTACAATTGCCTGGCAATGGCGAGCTTATCATGAGCCAGTAATTTTATACACTAATCGGGTAGGTTTGGGTTTTAAACTGTAAAACTATAGTTTAAATGACATCTTCCTCCCTCCCCCCAAACATTATTTTAAATTGTCTTCCTCAAGGATTAAAGTAAGAGGGATACAGGAAGTGCGGCTCCTAGAAGAGGGAGACGAGACCTTCTCCTCTCCCTGGCTTGGGAGATGGTTATTTACCATTACTCCTTATCTGCTATGAGGAGGACTCACCAGGCAGAGAAATCTCAAGAAGCAGAAGGAGGTACCTGGTAGAGGAATTACTGTTTCTCCCAGCCTTTCCACCATAAATTGCAGCTCCTGTTGTGGGGAGATTATGTGTCCCACCTCTGTTTTCTAAAGAAAACTGGCTTCCTCTCACCTCAGCTCCTTTGCTGCTCTGGGGGAAAGGTGTCAAGGACAGATTACACAAACTATACATCAGTTAAGTCTTCTAAAACACAAGGACATTTTGGAGAGGAGCGTATAGAGAGGTGGACTCATCCCTGCGGTGCCGCCTGCTGGTGACTTCTGGGAATTAGCTCTTCCAGCATCCTGGAGCACCCTCTGCAGGCCAGTGGTCTGCCTGTCCTCTGGCCCCATATCCCTCCCAGACCCCAGTGCCCTTTTATCTGGGGTGCTGCCTCCTAGCAGTACACCTCTCAGTACTAGGGTCTCCCCTCCCTGGGGAACCCCCACCCACTATCCCTACCTCACCTCAGAATAAGGCTACTGCCAGTCACCAACTAGCCCCCACTCCCTGGGGCAGACTGTAGTATAGGCCACTCATCATAGGTAAGGTTGGGTTTGGACCTGCTGCCTTGGCCTACCCATGGGCTGCCCTCTGCAACTCCCAGTACCTCTTGGCCTCCTACTAGGCCACAGCCTATGGATATCCAGGCATGAGCTCCCCAGCCCTGCTCCCCTCAGGTATCCTGTGTCTAGCTCACTGCAGCCAGGCCCTTCTCCCTCTAAAGGCAGAAAGAAACTCCTGAGTGCCTGGCTCCCAACCTTTTTATATAGAGCCAGTTGTGGACTGATTGGGTCATGGCCAAGCTGTGGCTACTTCCCCAATCAGCCCGGCTTTTAGAGCTGCAGCCCTCTGCCAGGGCTGTTTTAAGCCCTTCCAGGCAGGAGCAGGGTAACCACCCTGCTACAGGGAGCCTCCTGGATCCTATTTATTTATTTATTTATTTATTTATTCATTCTATTGATTCAGATTCTCTCCTGGTCAAATCTAAATGACAGCATATATCGGAATTGGGATGCATCACATATGCGCTGATCATTATTGTGCTATGTAATTATTGTTATTTGTGGCTATGGAAAATTTGTTTAGAATTCAGGACTGACAAGAGAAAATAATGATTACTCTAAACTCCACTTTCCCCCAAAGTGCCAGGCTGCAGAATGTGGCTCTTTCAGCCTTTTTTAACTCATTTTCTCATGTGAAAGCTGTACTGGGATCTGTTCAATAGCTCACATTTAATTTGGAGGACCTGAGGGTGGGAAAGGGAGGTGTTTAGCGCTGTATGTTGGTGGGGTGTAGGAAGAAGTTTATTGAGGTGGGCAAGTCAGGGGGTAAGAGTAGTTTGCAACAATAACGTCTGTCCCTCTTTCCCCCAACTCTACCTCCATCTTTTATGGCAAAGTTATTCCACTGGAACTTTCTTGTCATAGTGGAAGAAAGTGTTACATAAACGTACATGCAAGGGCAATTTGAAAGTGCCCAAGTCGCTTTTGAAAATGGGTCTCGGGCTCCTAAGGCAATCAGATATTGCATCACTGAACAGAGCTTAAATAACTTTAAAAAATTTAGGCTGAGGTTCCTAAGTTTTTTAAGCCCTTTTGAAAATTTTACCCATGAACTGTTTGCTGTTTCTAACCACCAATTTCTTCTTTTCTTCGCTTCCTAACTTCCTTCTACTTTTCTTTTCCCCCAGTGTTTCAATGTCAAGGAAAACCCTTGAGCACACTATTTACAGCTTTATAAATCTCCACATATATATGTGTGTGTGTGTGTGTGTGTGGGTATAAGTATAAGAAAATGAAAAAAAATGCTATTGTTTGAAAATTAGAGATAATTTAGTCTCTGGGTTCATCAGCTTGCTAGAGATCTGAATTGGGGAAAGGTTGATAATGTTAACACTAATGTTGTCTTATTTACTTGATCATTTAAGGTCTGATGTTGTTCCCATTTAAGTGAATGAGAGTTTTCCCCTTGAATTAAAGAGAGCAGGAGCAGAGTCTTTTCTAACATGGTGGCTGTGAAAGATACTGGGTGGGTGAAATCCCAGCTCCACTGAAGTCAATGGCAAAACTCTCCTTGCCTGTAATGAAATAGATTTCACTCCCTGTATCTTTACATAGTTGAACTGTTCTTCTTCTAACTTGACTTTTGTTTAATGAGACATATCAGTTTACAAGCAGAACACATTTTCCAAAAAGTGGAACAATTTAGAATTGAATGAAATAAAATATCATAATTCTTAAGCTAAAGATTTTTTTATTGTTGCCAAAACTGCAGATTTGTAAGTGAACAAATGGCGAAGCCTGAATCCTCCATCTATTGCAGAAAAGAATAGAAACTCTCTTGTGGTAAAATCCACATTATATAGCTTCAGTGAAGGAGGTTCAAGTAAGGCTATTTGTTCATGTGAAATTATCATTTCAGCTATTATTAACAATATATATTTTACAAGCTTTAATAATATGGTTATAGGAAAGTGTCATTTTATGTATTGAGTCTTTTCATTGTCTCTCTTATTCAAGTAGAAAAGTGCTACATAAAACTACAGAGACCAGAATAGCTTTGCCAATATAGTATGTAGAGATATAAATAGGTTACTTCAAGGATCGCTATTCTACAAATGTTCTTATACTCCAATTATCAATGTAGTATCTGGGAGCCCTTTTCAACTGCACTTCATTATATGTCTAACTGCAGATAGATTTTTGATTTAGGAGCCTAAATTTTGCATTCTGTACTGGGGTGTAATTCCCAGCTCAAGAAGATATACCTGCACTAGATCTGCTTGAGCTAACTCTAAAATAGAGTGTAGCTGCAGCAGTGGGAGGGGCAAGCCAGCCCAGTACATACCGGTCAGAGACACCAGGCATGTACTAGGGGCAGCTAGTCCTTCCCACTGCTTGTGTTGTTGCAGCTACACTCTATTTTCAGCACACTAGCTCAATGAGCAGTAGTGTCTCCTTGAGCACCCTCAGCTTGAAGTGTAGACATGCCCTGAATCTCATTCAAAGTCCCACTGAAATCAATTGGAGTTTGGTGCCTAAACTGGTTAGGTACTTTTGAAAATCCTGCATTTTTATGTGCTTGAATACCTTTGAAAATCTGGCTGTATGTGTCTGTCACTTTTGAAAATGGGATTTAGGCTACATCTTGAAATATAGGAAATGAAATAGATGCGGACAAGAAGTTTTTCTAATTTTTTACTTCTTGTTTTATCTGTTTGCTAAGAAAAAATTAGTCCACAATTTCAAATTTAGTAGAAATTTTAATATAAGAATAATCTGAGCATGATCTAGCTCCCTATGGTCCAGTCCTGCAAACCTTTATGCACAGTAATAACTTTACATACTTGAGTAGTCCCATTGACTTCATTGGAACTACTCATGCATGTCAAGTTACTCCTGTGCATAAATGTTTGCAAGATCAAGGCCTATATTTGGACAATGATATTTGCTCCTAATTCAAATACTGTACAAGGAACAGATTAGGATGGACATTTTATAAATAGGTATAATAATAATAATACCATTGAAGAATGAAGCAGACACATCATCCATTATTCTGCACATTTTATAAGAAAGAATTCAGAATTTTTAAATGGATTTTCCAAGAATAATAGTCACAGAAATGATAATCAGATTCAGATATTCAAATAGATAAACACAGAATCTGAATAGTGCATACAGTACAGGATAAGGAAAAAAACAATTGAGTAGCTCTTCAATTATGTCATAAATTTTGCAAATTAAACAGCCCTCTGATTAGGGTATGGTATGGTATGGTAGAGATCTCACTGTGGTGTGTTTAATTAACAAGCAAGTTTTTGCTAATAGTGTACTTTGGTAAATATTGTAATTTAAATATACAGTATAGATTAATAAATTCAAATTAATTTCAAATTAATTATAGGTCTGTTGCTGTTTTTTATTTTTTATTTTTTATTTTTTTTGCTCAGAAGGCTAAAAAAAGCATAATTATAAAAGCATATCTGACTTTATTATTCTATAGTACCAGCAGCATGTGGTGCATTATAGATATAAAAAGACAGCTCCTTTCTCAAAGGCATTCACAGTTGAACTTGGACATAACCCAATAGGGGGATGACAAGACAGGTATGTTATGGATATTAGCTGGATAAGGGCTATAGGAAAGGAGACAGCTCAATAGGTCCGTCCATATCTTATTTCTTCTGTTAAATTGTTTTTTAGACAAAGTACATTTTCATTTGTTGCATTAATATATTCTAGTTAATTTGAGGAAGCAAAGGCTGTCTAGAGTGGAAATCAATACCAGAAGGTTAACTTAGACTCAGCTCCTGTGCCAGTGAAGTCAGTGGGACTTTTGTTATCGACCTCAGTGGACTAGTATCACATATAAAAATATTTGACTCATAAGAAGGGAGTTTTAAAGGGACAAATTGTTTGAGAAAAGGTTCAGTGTTGCTCAGGGGTTGAGTTGGCAGATCATGAGTGAGATGGCAGAACAGTAGAACTTTTATGCCACTAGTGTCCTTTTTCTCATTAAAATATAGGGGGAAATCTAGGAAAGTGAAATATGTAAAAAGTTTCAACTATTATAATCTGTCTCTTAATACTGTGGTATATACTGTAAAAAAATCCAATAGGCTGAAAGTAATATTCTGTTTGTTTACTTACACAAAAATCCCATTGACATCACTGGGAATTTTGTTCTGTGATAGGAGTGCCTGAGACAGGAGCCCAAACAAATCAGTGTCTTGAGGCACAAAGTTAAAAAATAATGACGATGGGATGGATGTTAACATGGATGTTAGAGCAAATAGAGGTTTTATAGTTTCATAGAGTTTAAGGACTCAAGGGAATATTAGATCATCTAGTCTGACCTATGGTGCCCCAGAGACCATTAAACTCCACTCAGCCACTACCATATTGAGTCTAACCATGTGGGTTAGACTAATGCATTTCAGTCCTCAGGAGATGGAGCTGTTGTATGCCACAGGTGAAGAAGAGGAAAGACAGAATTGCCACCAATGTCTGAGACCCCTGAAACAGCAGACAATTGATTAGGTGAGATATGCCCTGATGATTTTAGCAGGTGATCCATGCTTCATTTGGTAGATGAAAGCAAAGAACTCCCAAGGTCAGTGCCAAGCTGACTTGAGGAAAAATTTCTTCCTGACCCCAAATTAGGTGATTAGCTTGCCCCAAGCATGTGAACAAGACACAGTGGCCAAGCAGATTCTCTCTACCACCTAAAAGCACTGGTCCACCCAGTCTGGCGTCCTGTCTGCAGCTGTTGCCATTAAGAGGAAGGTGAAAAAAAGCCAGCACAGAATACATCTGGCCAATTGTGCATCCGGGGGAAAAAGATCCTTCCTGAACCCTGTCAGTGACCAGTGGAAACCCTGATGCGTTAGATTTGATTAAAGTCTTTTTCTTAATGCTGAGCTGTGTTATGAGCACACTGAGGGCAATGCACAGTTTTCTGTTCTATGCATGGCCCAGGAAGGAAGAGAATGAATGTTGTTGGATTGTGACTGTTTAACCAGGCAATTCAGATCACTCTAACAGTAACCTGTTTTCCTCATTATATACTGCCCCACCAATCTCTGTGTCATCTGCAGACTTTACCAGCACAGATTTTATATCCTCATCTAGGTCAGAGGTAGGCCCATGGGACCGTACTGCCTGGCCCTTGAGCTCCCAGCTGGGGAGACTAGACCCTGGCCCCTCCCCTACTGTTCCCCCTCCCCCACAGCCCTAGCTCGCTGTGCCGCCAGTGCTCTGGGCGGTGGGGCTGCGAGCTCCTGCCGGGAAGCACGGCGGCATGGCTGCCAGTCCTGCTGCTCTGAGCGGCATGGTAAAGGGGTAGGGTGGTTGGCTAAGGGGCAGGAGGTCGTTAGGGGAGCAGTCAGGGGACCAGGAGCAGGGGATGGTTGGATGGGGCAGAAGTTCAGGGGTGGTGGTCAGGGGACTGGGAACGGGGGGGGAAAGAAGGGGGTTGGATAGGCATGGGAGTCCCAGGGCACCTGTCAGTGGTGGGGGTGTGGATAGGGGGCAGGGCAGTCAGGGGACAAGAAGCAGGGGGCATTGGACGGGTCGGAGGTTCTGAGGGGGGCAGTCAGGGAGCGGGAAGTGGGAGGGGGCAGATAGGGGATGGGGGCCAGGCTGTTAGGGGAGGCACAGCCTTCGCTACCTGGCCCTCCATACAGTTTCAGAACCCCAATATGGTCCTCAAGCCAAAAAGTTTGCCCACCCCTGATCTAGGTCATTGATAAAAATATTGAATACCATTGGATTAAGAACTGGTCCTTAGGGGACCCAGCTAGAAATAGCCACACGCACTAATGTCTCCCCATTAACAAATAAATTATCTGTCAGTGAGCAAGTGTTTAATCCATCTAATGTGTGGTGTTACTTTCATGTAATGCAAGTTTTTTTAAACAAAATAGAATAGGGTATTAAATTAAATACCTTTTGAAAAATTCAAATATATTATATCAACACAGTTGTATTTATCAGCCAGAACAACAATTAGAGATGTGCAAATAACTGATTTTTTTTTATTTGATGAAATAAAACAAAATATAAATTTTGTTTTGGGTCAAACTGAAACCAAGTTGTTGTTGTTGTTTTTTAAGAAATGGTGAATTGAAAAGTAAAAAAAAAGTAATTAATTTTGGGTCACAATGAATGTTCTATTTAACCAAGAAATCAATTTTTCATTTTATATGAGACTTTTTACTTTACTTTTTAAATGAAATTGAAGTATTGTAAAATAAACTTCTTTTAAATAAAAAAATCAAAACCTTTCTTTTAAAAATATTAAAACAAAATGCTTGATATTTTTCCTGATTTTTTGTTTTTTGAAGTTAAAACAATTTAGTGAATTCAAAACTTTGTGAAATATGTCAGTTGACCTGTGTTTGTATTTTTTGGTGGAAAAGGTTTTTGCCCAGCTCCACGCATTATCTTGGCAAAAAAAAAGACTATATATTTGTGTGACAAGACCTACCTTCCATGAAACAATGCGGACAGACATTAATTATATTTTTAGCATCTAATTCTAAGTTGATAAAATCATGAATTAACTGTTCCATTAGTTTGCCTTTAATCAACATCAGACTAATCAGTCTATAGATTCCTGGATCATCCCTTTTAAACTTTTTAAATAATGGAACTATACTGGCAATCCTCCAATCCAGTTTTCCATGTTGTGCTAACATTAGTGGCTCAGCTAGTTTCTTTAAAACATTTGGATGCAAATTATCTGAGCCTGTTTATTTGAAAAACATTTAATTTGAGCAGCTCTTGCCTCATATCCTTTATTGCAGATGATGAACGTTCTTTTTAATCCACAATGTCATATGTGATAGATCTTCCTTCTTTGTTCCAAATAATAGACCAGAAATATTCATTGAACATTAATACATTTTCTGCATTGCTTACGCTATTTAAAACCAGCTGTATCTAGCAATGGACCTATACCTGGCCTAGATTTTTGTTTGTTTGTTCCTAATGTGTTTAAAAATGCCTTTTTATTATCTTTAACCCTATTGGCCTAGTGCCTTAATTCCTTTAGCTTCCCTCATCAGTTGCCTACATTTTTAACTTATATTCATTGTTTCTTCACCCTGTCCAGCATTCTTTATATATGATTTTTGTTTGTTTAATTATGTCTTCCACATCTCTTTTCAACCAGTATAACTTTTTTGTGTGTATTTTTGGAATTGTGGCTTTTTGGGCAGCTAGTAGGATATCCTTGATCAATTTCCAGTTTTAGGTTAACACTTCCCTTTAAAATTTATGTTCCCAGTCCATTATGTCAACAGCTGCTTTAAGATTTTGGCAAATTGGCCCTTTTATAAGAAAGTTTCTTTCCCTAATGGATGACTATGCAGTGTGTCTGCCATCTCAGAGGACACTCTCACTGCAGCATACAGTGAATATATTTAAAAATCTATTTCCATTTGTTCACCTGTTATCAACAATTCATACAGTACAACTACTTTTTAAGTGATCAGTAGATGGTAATTGAGATTCAATTAGAAAAATCCCGTGGAGCTCAAACTACTGTTAATTAAGGTTTGGGTTTTTTAAATCATTTTCCAAGTTGTTGTTTTTTTTGTTTTTTGTGGTTGGGGTCAGAAAAACTGCTGTCCATGAGCAGTCATATGGCCATAATAAGGCAGGCACAGCCAGACTTCTGGAAGGACACACCTCTGCTGTCACAATGTGTGGAGTAGCATGACCAAGACAACCTAATAGCCATTTGGCTTCTACCAGCAAGGCTGATGAAAACTCTAGAAAGTTGAACTGCCTGTACAGGAACTATAACTCTAGAAAATGCTAAAAATTCAGGAGGAGAGAATGCCAATAAACTGAAACAAAGCCACATAAACAACCAGGCAGTAATCAGCCACAACAGGCTCCCAAAGCCGCAGAGGAACACAATTAAAAAAAGTATCAAAGGGGTAGTCATGTTAGTCTGTATCTACAAAAACAACAGGGAGTCTGGTGGCACCCTAAAGACTAACAGATTTATTTGGGCATAAGCTTTCATGGGTAAAAACCTAATTTCTTCAGATGCATAGAGTGAAAGTTACAGATGCAGGCATTATATACTGACACATGGAGAGCAGGGAGTTACTTCGCAAGTGGAGAACCAGTGTTGACAGGGCCAATTCAATCACAGTTGATGTAGTCCACTCCCAATAATAGATGAGGAGGTGTCAATTCCAGGAGAGGAAAAGCTGCTTCTGTAATGAGCCAGCCACTCCCAGTCCCTATTCAAGCCCAGATTAATGGTGTTAAATTTGCAAATGAATTTTAGTTCTGCTGTTTCTCTTTGAAGTCTGTTTCTGAAGTTTTTTTGTTCAATGATAGTGACTTTAAAATCTGTAATAGAATGACCAGGGAGATTGAAATGTTCACTTACTGGCTTAAAAAAAAAATAATTAAAAAAATAAAAAATAAAAAACAATTTAAAAAATAGCAAAATATGAATACAGGACAGAAAGTACAAAGAAAGGCACTAATGAATAAGTTCAAGTGCCTGGTATGTAGGACTCCAGAGGGGCATGTCCAGCTAATATTGTTGAATAGACTATGCATAAATTGGCAATAATGCTGCCCCCTAGTGTGCACAGTTGGAATAACAGGGAATAACAGAGTGTCTTTTACTACGTTTGATGTTGTGAGAAATTGTAGGAGTTGGAATTCTTTAAGACTTTAATATCTGCTTTTAAAAAAATCTATAACACTTGTGTCTAATAAAATAGGTAGTGTTAGTATGCTGGTCAGGACAGTAACTGTTTATTTTAATCTTAAAACTAAGATAATGGTATTTGGTATTTTAAAAAAAGGGATAGAACGGCATCTGCGTACTAGGCTTTTGGAGTAATATCTATTCAAATGTGTCAAAGCAGAATTCTTGTAATGGCTCAATTAACTTTGAATAGTTGAAAAGTTTTATTTAGTTGGACCTTGTGCTACTTTGTATTCCTAGAACAGCAAAGACCAAGCATAATGTAAACAGGATAAACTTGATCTCTGGGATTATGATGTTTGCCATATTTCTTCTAGGGCTGTCATGCAAGGTGCTGATCTGGCCCTAATCCAGTAAATCACTTAAACCCAAGCCAGAACATCGACACTGTAATTAAACAGCCCCTTAGCCTGAGCGCCACGAGCCCAAGTCAGCTGGCATGGACCTGCCGTGGGTTTTTAATTGCAATGTAGACATACAATTAAATACTTCAGGCCCCTTTTTCCATTAACTTATACCCTATGCAGCATCACTGAACACATGGTCACATATTTTGGATTTTTCTGGGAGTGGTTAATGCAACTACTCTACAAAGGAAGGAAATGTGCTGTCAGTAAAATAAAACAAACACAGCAGAGACATAGATATTTAGTACCTGCAGTTAGCCTGAAAATATTATTAAATGTTGTGATTTAATGCATTCTTATTGCTGAATTCTTATGATTTAAAAAACAAATCTGAACCACAGAGATTAATCAAATTATGGTATTATCCAACACTTTATTAACCTTCTCCGTGGCAATAGCATAGTGTGTTTCTGATGTCCTATCATATTGAATCAGTAGAAGGAACACCAGAGCGTTTAATATTTAATAATTGTAAAAAATGTACCGTACTTTCTAATTAAGAAAGCCCCTTAGTTTATCAGGATTTGTTTAATTCTAACTTTTTATTTAAGAACTGTTCTTGCATGGCTACAGTGGCTTTGACAGAGAGATTGTCTAGGTCTAATTTCTAAAATGTAATATATAAACAGTATTATTCTTACCTGTGAAAAACTAATCTGATTAAATAATGGAACTTAATAAAATTGCCCTAGGTGGCTTTTATCACCTAGTATAGTAGATTTTCACTTAGATATTAAAAATAATCTTGCAAAAGTCTAGTTTCTCTGAACTTTCCTGTTGGCTTTCAGCACAGAGATTATGTAAAATCCAAAACATTAATTTAATATGTATTGGATAAAGTGAGATTAATCATGAAAGAGCTAAACACATAGGGACTGATTCTGCCACCCTTATTCACCAGGAAAAGTACCTTACTACACAAGTCATCACATTGAAGTCAACAGAGCTGCTCATATGGGGTTTGAATGTAATGCCATTAGTCACACTGCGAGGTGTGTTACTTTCCTGAGTAGTTCGATGAGTTGCAATGGGAGTGCATGTGCAGTAGGGTACTGCTTAATGTGACTAAGTGTATCACAATCTGCCCTTTGCTAAGGTACTACTCAGTGAGTTAGAGTGGTAGAATTGGGGCCAGAGTTATTACAGCAGCAAAATACCGTTGAAGGTTAGATCCCTACTTTGGATGCACAAAGCTCCCAATTGCATTATATATGGAGAATATATTTTACTCAATGGCTAACAAGCATTTCCCCAGGCCTATCAATGCTTAGTGCATGCCTCTGAGGGGAGCCATTATCTCTTCAATGGTAAATTTAGAATATTTTTTGCAACTATAATTTGTGTTTGTTTTGTTTTTTAATGAGCCTCAGTTAACTATTTTATGTATTGTGCTTATACTTGTCTTAGTATTAAGTGCCTCAGCTACCATATCTAAAGAATTTATCACAACTCATGTTAATAAAGGAATAAAAAAAAATAGCAAGTTGAAACTACACACAAAAACACTCCTCTAGTCTAACTGATCAAGGTGAGCAAAGCTAGAGTTCACTGATGTGATATTAAAAAGATACATAATGAATGTATGCGATTATTATAAAATATGATTACTTTCCTTTTGCTATACTTATTTACTTACACACAGGCACACACATATATATAAAGATTTCTCAATACATGCAAAAATACAGTCCCAGTAGATACCTCTTTGGTATTGTGCAAATCCTTTAACAACAGCCATTAACAAGGGACAGAAAGTTCTGTTCTGTACAGGGGCTAGGGCTGCAAATTAATAGCTGCAAGTTGTCCCTTGCATCTAGAATTCTAGCCTCTTTCTCCAGTGCTTGAAAAATCCTTTTTAAGCCTCTGAATGAACCCCTCTAATATCTGAACTGGCGGTTGATTCTTATGGATGCTGAAATCTGCTGGGACAGGCACTTTCCAGATTTCTGATTACCGTTACAAACAGAGACAACTCCTCAGCTTGCTTTTTTCATGTGTCCTGATAATCTGCATTAGACATATGGCAAACCTATGTTCTCTGCTGGATAGAGCAAGCCTTAGCTTGGTTGTGCTGCACAGGGCTAAGTTTACTCTGCTTGTTTTGCCATATTAGACGATAATGTAATTTTTTGTTCCTTAAGCAATTCAGTAGTCTCTTAGAGCATGGAGAAGCAATTTGACTTGGCAAAATGGAAGCTTGTCCTTTTTCTTTAAGAAAGTTGATTGCCGTTTTGATTTTTGCACGTGGGGCAAGACCCAACCTGTAGCAGCAGTGCCCTCCCACTGAAACACAAACTTTCAAATACACTTCAAAACTTGCTACAGTTAATAACAAATCAAAGGATTCCACACTGGCAGCCACTCCTGCTATGAGGTTCCCCCCTTAAAAGAATTTTAACAGACAAATATTGTAAAAAATCATGACAGTAGGGCAGTTAGCTCACTAGGCGACGGCTTTTCCCTCCCAACAGGCAGTACAAGGTAGAATAAACAAGTAGCCTAGTAGTGCTGCTCATCAGCTCTATGCACTGCCTCCATTTAACATGGCTCTCCTGACTTGAGCCTATTTTAGCCCTGGATTAGCTGGGTGACCCTCCATGGGCTTTTTCTTTTTGTGGTAGCCTCTGAAGATTACTTTTGCTTTTTATGCCTTGCTCCTCTTGGGGCTAGCTACTTGCCTGGCATGAATCTTCCTCAGTGCCCCATCCTGCTTCCACTGAAATCAACAGTAAAACTACCATTGACTAATGTAACAAGATAAGGTATTACTGAGGAGCTTTCCTATTGGTCTCTGCAAAATAAGCTGTAATACATCCCTTGAGTGGCAATTATAGTGTTGTGCTCTGTCTGCTTATTTTGTTTCAGGGAATGGCTGCAGTTTGTGTATAATTTGGCTGCTGGAATGACTCTTAGGGAATGCACCAAGATACCTGTGCATAAGATAGAGCAAACCTTCAGCTGCTACAGTTTATGCCGCGAGCCAAACTGGCATTGTGAGACAATGGATATCCATTTGCATAGCCTGTAAATGTCCCATAAGGCATATGCTACTCATTTCTGGGGTCAGAAAAATAAACATTATAATTATTTGTAGCTTATGTTAGAAAAGTACAATCATTAATCAGTGTCAGAAAAAAATGGATTATGTTACAGTTGTCAGAATCTGAGCAATCAAGGAAGTTTTGCTCATGTCATTATAGAAATGAATTGGCTGATTCTAGTCCTTAGGCAGTTAGACATATTGATCAACACTTATTTATCATTTAATGAACTGCATCACCACTACAAGTTCACAGGGTTAAACCACTGAAACTATCTATCTTACAATAATAAAGGAAAATGTATTTTTAATTCATCAACTGTTCTTTTAATAAATAGGTAGTATCAAGATCCATTTGATAAATTGCATCAGTTTCCAGTTAGTAAAAAAAAAAAAAAAAGCATTTATCAATATTTTCTAAATAATGCAGGTCCTATTCACCTTAGGGGAAAAATGAGAAATTCAAGCCATATATGTAAATTAGTTTTTAAGTGTTCCTTTGGTTACCAAAACCTGTCCCCTTGAATGGTGAATGTAGATGGAGCTTTGAGGAGGTAGCGAGCATTCTCTTCCTCTCAGATGCTTGGCTGGATGGTTCTTGCTCACATAATCAAGGTTTAATTGATTGTCATATGTGGGGTCAGTAAGGACATTTCTCACAGGTCTGACAGGCAGTGACCCTGGAGTTTTCTTGCCTTCCTCTATTGCCTTTGCCTATGTGCCAATTGTGGGGATTATGTGGATATATTTCACAGGGGACAAGGCTAACTGAGGGAGAATAGGGGTTTAAAAAGCCAACCCCTAAGCAACCAGATGAGCTAGCAAATAGCAGAGTTTTGTGAGGGCGTATGAGAGGCATGTACACCTAACAACCATACTTCTAAACTTAGGCCAATAACCATCACCCCCTGAAAGAAAAGAAAAGAAAGAAATAGTAAAAAATAATGAAGGCAGAGGTCCAGCAGCAGACTGGGGGCTATCCAGTTTATTGCACTGAATGCAGTATGTACAATTATCTGTCTGGTGAGCTGGTGGTGTATGTGTGCATGCACTGACTGTAGGCAGTTCATAGCCCTCAAAGACACAATGTGGGCTCTTGAGACCAGAGTGGCTTAACTGAAGGAACTAAGAGAGAAAGATAGAAGTGACTTTCAGGGACACAATAGAACAATCCCACCCCCCAGTCAGACCACCTCTATGCTGTTAAGGAGGATGAAAGTCTCAGGGAATGAGAACATGAAGGTGGAGAGGAGGGGAAAAAAACAATAGTTGGGACCCTTCTTCCAGATATCATCATATCCTCTTACATTGAGGATACCCCTCCTGGGGAGGGAACACCACTTACTAAGAAAAAACAGGTAATAGTGATGGGGGATATGATTATTAAAAATATAGATAGTTGGGTCTGCCAGGTGCAAAGGTTGCAGGTCTCGCAAGACATCTAGATAGAGTTATGTGGAGTACTGGGGAGGAGCCAGTGGTTGTGGTACACCTGGGCACCAATGAAGAGTAAAAGGGAAGTTCTGCAGGCCAAACTTAGGCTGCTAGGTGAGAGATTAAAGTCCAGGGGATCCATGGTAGCCAACGGGTATGGAGGAGCACATGGTTCAGGAGGAGACATCCTTTAGGGATGAATTTATTAAAGGGAGAACTGTGTATCTTAGTATAGAGGCTAGGAAAACAGTTGGTATAGTACACATAGAAGCTAGTGAGGAACAGTTAAACATAAGAGTCCCATTTAAACATAACACATGAAGGGAAGCAACTGAATATTGACAAAATATACAAGTGCTGAGATGCAAATGCTAGAAATCTAATACTAAGATGGGTGAACTAGAATGCCTGGCATTAAATGAGGATATTGACATAATCAGTATCACATAAACTTGGTGGAATAAGGATAATCAATGGAACATGGCAATACCAGGGTACAAAATATATAAGAATGACAAAGTAGGTCACACTGGTAGGGGAATGACACTGTAGGTGAAAGACAGCATAGGGTCAAACAAAGTAAACTTCTTAAATGAATCAAATTGTACCATAGAATCTCTGTGGATAGAAATTCCATGCTTGAACAATGAGAGTACAGCCTTAGGAAATTACTACTGACAAAGGTGGTGACAGTGATTTTGAAATTCACAGGGAGGCTACAAAGGCAGAAAACACAATAATAATGGGGGATTTCAACTATCCTCAATATTGACTACGTAAATGTCACCTCAGGACATGATGCAGAGATACAAATTCTAGACACAATAAATGACTGCTTTTTGGAGCAGCTCGTCCTGGAACTCACAAGGGGAGGCCATTCTTGATTTAGGCCTAAGTGGAAAACAGGAACTGATCCAAGAGGCAACTATAGTTGAACTGCTACCATAATGTAATTAAATTTAACATCCTTGTAGGGGGAGGAGGGAATGCCAAAGAAACTCATCACAGTAGCATTTGACTTCAAAAAAGAAGAAGCTAGCTACATGGAAATTAAAAGGAACAATCACAAGGGTGAAATGCCTGCAAACTACATGGAGACTATTTAAAAACACTATAGTAGAAGCTCAAACTAAATGTATATCCCCCCGCAAAAAACGGCAAGAGGACAAAAAAAAGTATAAAAATTTAAAAAGCCACCATGGCTAACCAGCAGAGGCAGCTAGAGGTAAAAAGGTGTCCTTTAAAAATTGAAAGTCAAATCCTACTGAGGAAAACAGAAAGAAGCATAAACTTTGGCAAGTCATGTGAAAGAAGTATAATTAAGCAGGCCAAAAAATAATTTAAAGAGTCACTAGCAAAAAATACAAAAAAACTCTGTATCAGAAGACTGGAGGATAACTAATGTAACAACATTTTTTAAAAAAGAGCTGATCCTGGCAATTACAGGCCAGTAAGCCTAACTTCAGCACAAGGCAAACTGGGTGACATGTAAAGAACAAAATTATCAGGCACACAGATGAACGCAATAGGTTGGGGAAGAGTGAACACAGCTTTTGTAAAGGGAAATCTGGCCTCACCAATCTATTAGAATTCTTTGAGGATGTCAGCAAGCATGTGAGCGAGGATGATCCAATTGCTATAGTGTACTCAGACTTTCAGAAAGCGTTTGACAAGATCCCACAGCAAAGGCTCTTAAGCAAAGTAAGCAGTCATGGGATAAGCAGGAAGGTCCTCTCATGGATCAGTAATGAAGGGAAGAAATAAATTGTTACCTTTCAAAATGGAACGTGGTAAATAGCAGAGTCTCCCAAAGAGCTGTACTGTTCAACTCATCTGTAAATGACCTAGAAAAGGGAGGCGGGGTGGGTGGGGGGGGAGTGTCAACAGTGAGGTGGCACTTTGCAGCCAATACTAAATTACTCAAGAGCATTAAGTTCAAAGCTGGCTACAAAGAGATATCACAAAATTAGATTACTGGGCAACAAAATGGCAGAAATGCAGTGTTGATAAGTGCACAGCAATGCACATGGGAAACAAATAATCCCAAATATGTAGACAAATTGACAGACTTTCAATTAGCTGTTACCACTCAAGACAGAGATCTTGGAATCATGGCGGGTAGTTCTCTAGCAACATCTGCTCATTGTGCAACAGCAGACAACACAGCTAACTGACTTTTAGGACTTATTAGGAAAGGGATAGCTAATACAACAGAAACCATCACAATGCCACTATGTAAATCCATGGTACACTCACACTCTTAACACTACATGCAGGTCTGGGCTGCCCCATCGCAAAAGAGGTACATTAGAATTAGAAAAGGAGCATAGAAGGGAAACAAAAATGATTAGGGGTATTGAACAGCTTACATATGAGGAGAGATTAACAAGACTGGGACTGTTCAGCTTAGAAACGCAATGTCTGCGGGCGGGGAATATGACATAGGTCTATAAAATCTTGAGTGATGAAGAGAAAAAGTGTCATTTACCCCTTGACATAACACAAGAACTAAGGGTCTCTTGATTAAATTAATAGGCTGTAGGTTTAAAACAAACATAGGTAAGAACTTCACATATCACAAAGTCAACCAGTGGAACTCATTGCCCTGGGATTTTGTGAAGGCCATCATTATAACTGGCTTAAAATAGAATTAGATAAGTTTATGGAGGACAGGTCCCACTGGATATTAGCCAAGATGGTCAGGGATGCAACCCCATGCCCTGGGTTTCCCTAAACCTCCAAGTGTCAAAAACTGGGACTGGGGATGGATCACTCAAAATTACCCTCTTCTGTTCCCTCTGAAGCATCTGGCACTGGCCACTGTCAGAGACAGGATACAGGGCTAGATGGCTGAAGGACATAAATCCACACCATGTAGAGGTCAAGCATAGGAGTTTATTACACACAGCACTGGTGGAGTGTCACCTTGCTTATTTGGCTCAGAGACACTGTCAATCAATTGATTACAATAGAATATATAGATTTTTCCATGGGCGGGGAAAGTGATGGGGTAGGCAGTTCCACACCCCGGGATAGGTTTTGCAGCAAGACAACATAGCACAGTAGCCAATGGTTAACAGGTTACATAATGTCTCCGCCCATGGTCTCAAGTTAGCAAGTTAACGTTTAATTAATACTTTGATAAAATATATATGTTGAATTCTGATTTGGGGTCCATAGGAATGGAGCAACTCCTTTGATTGTCCAACAGGTACATTCCTAGGGGTTAAAGCAAAGAAATAGTGAAAGTGTATGGCAATAAAGATGATCTCCTTTATGTCTTAAGGTAAGGCATTGGTCCCTGGGAAGCGGAGGTGGAAGGATGCCATATCTTATACTGACATGTGCCAACTTTTCATAAACTCAAGGTTGGATCTGTGGGAAGAACGTCTCCCTACAGAAGAAATTAACACAATAGGAACAGGGATTCTTTGTTCAATCTGCAACTCTGAATAAGACACAATTATTTAGTTCTTAGCTCCTACACCTCGCAATTCTACTGACCAAGCATATCTTAACAAAGGCCATGTTATCTTGTTTATTCTGCTTTTCTCTTAGCTAATCACTATTTGCTAGGCCTCTGGTCTCTTGACCAAACTGTGGACTTTGGGTCTTAAAAAGAGATGGCACAATCCATATACCAGGTTGTTATATAAAATGCACATGGATTTTAACCCTTCAATGGCCCATGGTCTGACCCAATATGGCTCTTCTTATGTTCTCATTAATTTCCCTACCATTGGGGGACCACAGGCATTGGACCACCTTGTTCCCTCCTATTGTCTGCCTGTGACAAGGCAAAGAAAAAAATTGAATGAATATTTAGGTGTGAGTTGGAAGGAGTAAAAGCAAAAGCATAAGTAAAAAGGAATGAAAGAAGAAATAAGAAGCCTGGATAGAAAAAGAAGTGCAAGAACGCACACACCTTTGATGTTAGCATTTTGTTTAATTTCTTTTTTGTTTACAATACATGGCAGTGTATTTCCCTTTTTCAGGCTAATCTTCCCTTGTAGAAAAGAGGAAGGAAAGGAGTAGGAAGCCTGATATAAACCACCTTTGGCAAGCAGGTGGAGGAATATTGAAGTCATTGAAGAATTAGAGTCACAGGCTAGGGGAAAGTTTTTCAAGCATGAGGGGCATTGCAGCATGTTCCCTCTAGTCCAAGCACTGATTTAATATTGATTTAACTCTCAGAAGCAGGAAATTACAAGACACCAGATTTGGCAGATTTTTGTTAGAATCGCAGATAGTCGGAAAACCAAGTTAGCACAATTCTGAATCAGGCATATCTCACTGTATTATGATACCATCTATTATATACTTCAGCTAGTTGAATGGGAAACTATTATTGAATTTTAAAAGATATTGGCTATTGTTCAGAAAGTAAATTATGATCAAATCCCTTTTGCCTTGCAGTGATCACAAAAGCTATCTAGCTGTACATATTTAGCTTTTATGGGACTTGATTCCATGATTAAAATCATTGATGGTGGAGCATGCTCAGTACCTTGTAGGCCATAACACCTAAAAGGCTTGTGTAGTCCTTTTTCAGGCTAACCTTCCATTGCTTCAAAGGACTGCAGGATTATGATCTTAATCTGTCTTTAAATGTCCTACCAGGTCCCTAGTTATTTTTTGTTGCTCTTCTCTGAAATTACTCCATTGTCAATATCATTCTAGTAGTAAGGTGCCTATAAATAAATACTACATGGGCTCACCAGGATCAGTTAGAAAAGGGCAATTATCTTCATTTTCCTATGATGCTTCTCTGTATATATGTCAAATCACATTGGCTTTTTTTTTTTTTTGCTGCTATCGCACATTCGTATTTGTCAGGTTTTTTGTTCACCATCATAGTTATTTTTTGAATACTGTGATTGGTGTCTTACAAAACCACCAGAGATGCAGCTCCTGCCTCAGAGAATGTACATGCTAAATTAATCATGACATGACAAATGAGGGTCATAGAGAAGGAAGGAAGGAAAGTGAGGGTGAAAGTAATATTATAATGTGGTTACTGACAAAGGAGCACACACATCTTTGGTGATTCACTTACCTCTCCATGATTATTTCCTTCCTGCCAGTTCTTCTGGACAAGATGTTATAAGGACGAATTTGAAAGTGGTGAGGAATGTGGATTGGGAAACATGTTTGGGGCAGCTGTTCTCAGAGTCAAAGCAGTACAGAAGAATAGCTGTTTACCAACCATACAGCTGGTCTCCTTGGCACTATTGTTTTCCAGGTTATTTCCTTCTACTGAATATCTGGATTTTGGATTATTTCCCCCCATATCTACCAGAAAATATAATTGCATTTCTTGTCCACATTTCTATTTTTGTCTAGGTATTTTCACAATGGGGGCTGATCTAAAACCCACTGAAGTCAAGGGGAAGTCTTTACATTGATTTCATTGGGCTTTGGTTCAGGCCCAATATGCCCCTGTCCTCACATGTATTTGCAGCTCTTCCTAGTTTGGCCACATTACTAACAGCATCATCTGTGTCATTGATATTATTAAATAAGACCAGACCTATGATTCACCTTTGATACTCCACCAACCAAATATGTTGCTGGATTATTACCCTTGTTAGCCATCCCTCACTCAGTTCACAATCTACTTGACAGTGCTCACACCAAACCCATTTTTAATGAATTTTGTGAGTAGCATTGGTTGAACACTATTAAATGATTTACTAAAAACCAGATATTTGATATCTTTTCCATTTCCTACATCCTCTAGAACCACATTCAGAACTCCTCTTCACAGGATAAGGATCAAATATGGGAATTCTATTAAAAAAGTAAAACACAGGGTTTTTTTGCTGTGGTTTGTTCATTTATAAACCCATACCACTTATTGCTAGTGGTTCTGATATCCTCTATATGTTTACATTTTTATTTCATAATAAGATTTGCTACTTCCAAAGAGAGCAAGTAACTGGAAAATATTCAGTTTTCAAAAGCCCTCTCAAAAACTAAACCAAACTTTAAACCAACAGTAATTTGTAATATCATTAAAAATGTTGCCAAGGCAAGTAGGTTTTATATTAATGCTGCCCATTGATAAACAATTGAACTATATACCTAATGCATTGTAATGCTCTCATTGTGCTGAGCTGTGAAGCAGGTATTGACAGGCTTCTACTTTAGGAAGCTTGCAATAGCATTGCTGCCTTTCAGCATTAGGGCATGACCTTGCCCCTTGCAGAGTTAGGCCATTAGGTGATGTAGTAGTAGGTCTTGGCTAAACTTCTAGCTGTGTGACATACTAGTGTCTGAGGTGATGGAGAGAAGGGAACCAGAACATACAGGGGGAGAGACAGCAGAGAGATAGAGTCAGTATGAAGTGAACTGTTGGACAGGCTCACAAGTGAAATGGTGTAGTGAAATAATATTTTGCACAGGATTAAAACATAACTTTTTACTAGTTATTTCAAAGGATAAATCCTTTTCTTCCATGACTCTCGCATTAGTCTATAGCTAAACTGCAAAAGCTATGTTCAATTAGCTGCTAAGTGCATAACTGCTAAAGTAAAAGGACTAAGAAAAAAATCCACTGCAGCTATTTTTCTGTTTGACAGTTTATGCTGCATTTTACATTCCCAAGGACAACTTTTGTCTTTCAGAATATTTTGTCTTAAATAGGGACATCTGAAATCTCAGGTTGAAAATGATGCAATCTTTCTCGAGTACAACAGAAGTTTCAGAATATATAGACTTTCCTTACTTGCTAAGAGTTTGTAAAGGCAGGTAGTAAGGGAAATCTCCTGGAAAAGACTGTGCACGTGTAATGGGGGGGAAACACAAAACAGCAGCAGCTGTGCATTTACTAGCACAGCTAAAATATGAGTTTATAAATATACAAAACTTTGTAATGAAGCTTTGCTACATCAATATGGAATAAAATGTTGTGCTGCTGCATTTTTTCTTACAGCATGGCATGTTTTAGAATTGAAGCTGATGTTGACTCAGCATATTGTTCAATAGTTTCCATATTTCTCTCTTAACTAAATGCAGTTTGATTCTATTCCCTAAAAAAATAAATGTGTGGCATGACAGGATATGGTTCGTCAGTGACCATTTTTTTTGTTTCTAATTTAACCTTGGAGAAAATATTTTTCTTAATAATGATAATGGCTCCCCTTCCAAGCATTAGTTAATGAATACAGAACTCACTCTCTGCTGCATGTTTAAGTTGTATAAATATTGTAATAAAACGATAGAGTACTTTTGAATTATGAAGAAAAAAGTGGGCGCCAATATTTCATATAATAAATTTTAGAAGCAATACATTTACTACAACTTTTTGACCCAATACAAGTTTCCTGTGTTCCCAAACCCTTTTCCCTTGATAGATTCTTTCATGCATTAGGTTCAAAAAGTTTCACTATTCATTTGCTTCAGTATGATTCATTTGTCTTTAACACAGCTTTATGTTCTGTAGTGTGGTGGGGAATCCTTACTGTACTATTTAGCCCAATGGCAACCTTTAGATCAGGGGTCGGCAACCTTTCAGAAGTGGTGTGCTGCGTCTTCATTTATTCACTTTAATTTAAGGTTTTGCCTGCCAGTAATACATTTTAATGTTTTTTAGACGGTCTCTGTCTATATATTATATAACTACTGTTGTATGTAAAGTAAACAAGGTTTTCAAAATGTTTAAGAAACTTCATTTAAAATTAAATTAAAATGCTGATCACCTAGGCCGGCAGCGGGCTGAGTGGGGCTGGCAGCCGGGACCCGGGGCTGGCAGCCGGGACCCCAGACCAGCAGCGGGCTGAGCAGTGTTGGGGGTCGGGACCCCAGACCAGCAGCAGGCTGAGCGGGGCTGGGGTCGTGGGGGAGGGTGCAGGGGGCTGGGGGGTGCAGAGCTCAGGGCAGGGGGCTGGGAGAACCCCCCCAATCCCAGCCCACCCCCCAGCCCTCTGCCCTGAGCCCTACATCCCCCTCACATCCCAGCCCCCTGCAGCCCCCCCATGACCCCAGCCCTGACTGGCACCCCCCACGCATACCCAGCCTCCCACGCCCCATGCCCTGACTCCTGCACCCCCCTCACATGCCCCCAGCCCTCTGCCCTGACTCCTGCACCCCCCTGAGGGCTGGGGGTGGGTGGGCTGGGATTGCGGGGTGTGCTTCCAGCCCCCTGCCCTGAGCGGCTCACGGCAGGGGGCTAGAGGGACACGTCCTGATTCCACCCCCCTTCCCCAAGGCTGCGCTCCTGCCTCTTCTCTGCCTCCTTCCCGGTCTGAGCAGCGAGGGTGCTAGGGCTCCTCTCCTTCGCAAGGGTCATTGGCGGCAGGGAGGGAGAGGAGGTGGAGCACGACACAGCACGCTGGGGGGAGGGGCGGCGGAGGGGGAAGCTTGGCTGCCGGCGGAGCCTGCCCTACAGCAGCAGCCAGCAGGAGCAAGCTTTGTTCTGCTCCCTGCCCCCGCCAGAGAGTGTGGTAGGCGGGGGGGCGGAGAAGAGCGGGCTGGGCCAGGCAGGATTTTTAATGGCACGCTGCTGCCTGCCGGGGTCCTGGCCATCGGCTCCGCTCAGCCGACTGCCGGGGTTCAGCAGTGGGCTGAGCAGGGCAGCGGCAACTGCAGCGTGCCATTAAAAATCAGCTCATGTGCCAACCCCTGCTCTAGTTGAATCTCCATCCCTACTTATTTATCTTGTATGCCTATTTCTATCATTCAGTCTTCTAACGTCATCCCTATTTTAATGTAGGTGAATGTAGCCCTAGGATAACAATTATTGATGTAGCATAAAAACTGAAGATAGACTGTATAAAGAAGAAAACAAAATTAATGCAAGAAAAGATGAAAGAATAACTAGAGAAGATTTAAATGAACTAATTTATAAAAGACAATGAATGAACTAAGGGCAGGTAAATTGAAACAAGAGCATCCCTCCTCTGCAATTTTTATTATATTTAAACGTCTATTCCACTCTCCTAATATTCGTACACATCTGTAAGGTGTTTGACTTGTTACCACACAACATTTTGATTACAAAAATAGAATGAGATAATATAAACATGGCACACATTAAATGGATTAAAAACAGACTGATTGGTCTCAATGTAATTGTAAATGGGCAAGCATCATTGAGTGGTTATGTTTCCAGTGAGGTCCCACAGGGATTGGTTCCTGACCCTACACTATTTAACATTTTTGTCAATGACATGGAAAAAAAGAATCCTCACTGATTACATTTGCAGATTACAAAAAAATTGAGGAAGTGGAAAATAATGAAGAGTGATTCCGAGAAATCTGGATTGCTTGATGAACTTGGTGCAGGAAAACAATTTGCATTTTAATATAGCTAAATGTAAATGTATATATCTAAGAACAAAGAACACAGGCCACACTCACAGGATGGGGACTCTATCCTGGGAAGCAGTGACTCTGAAAATAATTTGGGGGTCATGGTCAATAATTAGCAGAACATGAGCTCCCAGGGTGACACTGTGGCCAAAAGAGCTAATGCTGACATAAGAATGTAATAATGGCCATTCTGGGTCAGACCAATGGGCCATCTAGCCCAGTATCCTGTTTTCCAACAGTGGCCAAAGCCAGATGCTTCAGAAGGAATGAACAAAACAGGGTAATTACTGAGTGATCCATCCCCTGTTGTGCAGTCCCAGCATCTGGCAGTGAGAGGCTTAGGACACCCAGAGCATACATTTGCATCCCTGACCATCTTGGCTAATAGCCATTGATGGACCTATCCTCCATACACTAATCTAATTCGTTTTTAACCCAGTTATGCTTTTGGCCTTCACAACATCCCCTGGCAGTGAGTTCCACAGGGTGACTATATGTTGTGTGAAGTACTTCCTTCTGTTTGTTATAAACCTGATGCCTGTTAATTTCATTGGGTGACCCCTGTTTCTTGTAATATGTGAAGGAGTAAATAATGCTTCCTTATTCACTTTCTCCACACCATTCTCAAGTAGGAGGAGAGAGGTTATTTCACCTCCATATTTGGCATTGGTGCGACTGCTGCTGGAATACTACATCTAGTTCTGGTGTTCACAATTCAAGCAGAATGTTGATAAATTGGAGAGGGTTCAGAGAAGAGCCATGAGAAAAATTAAAGGCTTAGAAAACATGCCTTATAGTGATAGATGCAAAAATCTCAATCTATTGAACTTAACAAAGAGAAGGTTAAAGGGTAACTTGATTATAGTCAGTAAATATCTACATGGGAAATAAATATTTAATAGTTGGTTCTTCAACCTAGTAGAGAAAGATATAACAATCCAATGCTTGGAAGCTGAAGCTAGACAAATTCAGACTGGAAATAAGGTATAGATTAGTAACAGTCAGAGTAACTCACCAATGGAACAATTTACCAAGAGTCAAGCTGGATTCTCTATCACTGACAATTTTAAAATCAAGATTGGATGTTTTTCTAAAAGAATTGCTCTAGGAATTATTTTGGGAAAATTCTAGGCCTGTGTTATATAGGAGGGCAGACCAGATGATCACATGTCCCTTTTGACTTTGGAATCTATTAATCTGCCATATAATAATGTTAATCTGTTATATAACCAATATATTTAGAGATACAATAGACCTGATTTTAGTCTCACTTCCGCTTTATAGCTTCATAATTCTATTGGGCTAGATCCTCAAGTAGTGTAAGTTGGCAGAACTCCATGGACTTCAATAGTGCTGTGCCAATGTACATCAAGTGAGGATCTGGTCCATTGACATCATTGGCTTTATTTCTGGTTTTTTATAGTGTGAGATGCGAATCAAACCCTCAATCATAAAAATGCAATTTTCAAATCTAAACAGTCTAACCACACATATTATACAGTGAAATAAGCTAGGCAAGTATAGAATGTTTTGAGAAGTCAACAAAATTTTCTGTGCATTTAGTAATTCACTGTTTATTAAACAATAAATCAAGATCCAACAAAAAGATAATTTTTTACTGAGTATTGTTTAGTGAACTGAGAGCCTGTCAAAAGTGTTGTTGGGAAGAACAACTAATTGATACAAATGTGAGTGCAAAGTCTCTCAACTTTAAAGCATGTCATTCAAAGTATACAATTTATGTGCACGATACGAATTTCATACATTTTCCTCAGTGACATTAAAAAGCGTAGTTTATTATAAACTGAAGTAAAAATTAAAATTAAAAAAGGTCACAGTTTTGTCATTGGTATGTGAAGGTTATTCCAAGGGCCCATCCAGAGCTCCTCTTCATCTGAGTGTGTGAGATCGCTGTGTGATTCCAAGGGCTCTCTGACATCCTCATTATCAACAACAGACTCTTGCTCTTCTGTGCTTTTCATTTTGTTGCCCCCAGACTTTGTTGCTATGTTGTCAGCCCCTCTAGCAGTTGAGGCAAATGAGACACTAGACGGTCTTGTGTTCAGTTTGTCACTAGAAGATGGCCCCTTTGACAATGTGTTCAATGGGACATTCTCCTCATGCGTCACTGCTAACTTGTCCAATTTCTTGAAGTGTTTCCCCAGTCTAACAGGGGATGTGACTTTTAAATTATTGGACAGACAAATGCGACGGGTTCTCACAACTGACCCATTCTGCGCAATATAGATGTTGCCATTTACATTGTTTTGAATATTGGGGTTATTAAGACGATTCCTCTGGCATTCTGGAGCACTGTCTTCTCCAGCTGAGCTGGTCTCATATTCTGGATCAACTACTAACTTGATCCTTTTCTTTCTGGCCCACTGTTTGACAACAAGAGAGAGTTTATTAAATCACAGCATAATTTATGACATTTTTTTCAGCTTCTATATTCTACCTAGTGTTTCAGACAAATACCTAACATATTTTATTAAGTTATTTTATAACTTTTCATTTTAATTTGTATATTGATCATTTCCATTTAACTGTGCCTATTACTGCCAAAAGCTTCAACATTAAACAATTTCCCCTACTCAATGGATGTAAAAGTATTGAGAAATCTGCATACCCGCTGTTCAACAAAATTTCAGCTAGATACCAGGTAAAGATAGAAAAATCTGACCTATTTCTGAGAAAGCTCTCCAGGATTAGAAAAACATTATGATGTTTTTCTAAATCCACATCCACCATTAGACAGTCTGTGTGTCCATGAAAATAAAGTGATTCTTTGGAGACTTCATGGCTTGATCACACCACACCTTAAGCAGGAGGTGGGGGTAGCAAAAAGGGAAAGGCGTTATCTGGCTTGCTAGGAAAAGAGGTCAGTCTGGGGACACCGATTCATCCCTCAAGGTGACCTGACTGGAAGGGAGGAGAGAGGATATAGGAATAAGCTGGACTGGAAAAGCCCAGACCAAGCGAGCAGCACACACCCTTGGAAGTGGCGAAATACCAGGTTTGGTCAGGATCAACTGTGGGCACTGTGCTAGCTGCTCCTTTCTTTGGAGGACTGGGAAAGAATTATTCCCTCACTGCGAGATTGGCCAAGGCAAAGTGTTTTTTTTTTTGTTTTTGCCATCCTCACAATGGGTTTGGGGGGGGGCATAGTTGGGGTGAGCATGAAACGGAAGCTAGGCTCTGATGTTGCAATTTATTATGTAAGTGTGGGGGGGATACCCCATAGGAAAGGGATAAAAGGGATACAGTGGTCAGATAAATAGATTGGTAAAGGATTTAAAGGAAGTGTTTGTTAACGGAATGGAAATGAGGAGGGATTCAGGGCTCCCATGACTGGCACAGCAGGGAGCCCCCTTTATAGCCCACCTTAATCCTCATTCGATTGGGGGGGGGTAGATATTAAGGTCTCAGCAGTGGGTTGGCTGGGGACCAGAATGGAAAAGGGGGAGGGTTGATAGATATTGTAACGATCATGGATTTACCTGCATTGTACACTTTTACCTGCAGGGTACTCTCAGACAAATAATAATACAGTTAAACCTACTTAAACCAAATCCAGTGTCTCCTGTCCTTCTTCTGATATGGCTGGACAATGGAGATTTTCCCTTCCAGAAACATGCTTAAGAAATGTGTTGTGTAAATCATGTTATAGGTAAACCAAAATCAATTTCTCAGTTGGTCATACATAGGAATATAAAATACAACACGATCACTATCATTTTACAATAGAAATTGGAATTTATTCATGTAAAACTCTGCAGAAATGGTTGTTCTTGGTAACTGCTAGTGCTAAGTGGTAAATACTTGGAAAATCACTGGAAGTTTTCTTCGAGAACATAAATATTCTAAATACTTACTACACTGTAATGTCAGCTCAGGGATAGCTTTTGACATTTCTACAATGACAGTGGCATTTCAGGAACAAAATTGTCTTAATTTCTCAGGCAAAGGTAAAGTGTTGATAGTACTGATTAGAAAAAAATGCCACGTTATTGCTTTATGTAGGACCTGATGCACCAGTCCATTACACTGGTACAAAACTGGAATAACTCCACTGAAATCAACAGTATTACATTGTGGTAAAAATGAAGTAACACAGTGGTACATCAGGCCTACAGATTTTATAGATTTTACACTACATGCGATATTTTCCATAGGGATCACAGAAGCTGAATGTCAGAGTTGTGACTTTGTTTTGATTGTGGTTTACATAAAACCTGTTCACATTATTTTAATTTATAGCATGAATCTCATTAGAAAGTTGCTTCCTTAATATAAAATGAACACAACTATTATCGCTCTTGAACTAAGAGTGAAAGCTCCACAGAGTTCTACTGTTAGGATACAGTGTACTGGAGCTGACTTCTACAACACACTCGTGCACACACGCACACACACGCCAGAGGAAAGGAGAATTTTAAAAAACAGCAAATCATGCAGTGTATAAATAAATGGTACTGAACATGCTTTTGAAAAACTAAAGCTTGCACAAATTACTTACAGGACTCTAGTCTACCTTTTTATCCTTACACATACGTATCATTTTTTTCATACTGGTATGTATCTTTTGGTCAATGGGAAAATTGACTAGTTTCAGGAAAAGATCTACAATATATGTGCAGCTACAACTTGGGGACCAAGAACTGAGTAAGAGGAAAGGAATAACTGAATCTATATGCCTTGCACATTACAAATATAGGGACACACGCTTCCTCCTTTTATAGTCAATGGCAACAGTGTCAGTTTTAATGGTAACTGTGCCGCTTACACAGTTGTGAGCAATAGAAATACAGCTTCTATTGGAACATAGTGTAAGGAAATTTGTTTCATAGATATGAGATAATTGTCACAGTACAGTCTGCTGATTCTCTGGGGCATATTTTGTTGCTTACAAGAATACTAGTCTCCATACCTTTTGCTACTGGTTCCACAGAGCCATGGCACACTTGAGTGATGGCACAAAGAAAACATTTTCAAATTCATCTTACAAAAAAGTAAAAAATATGTTGCAAAAAAGGACAGGTGAAAAGACAATGAGCTTGCAACAACTGCAGAGGAGTCATTAAGACTTGAGTCCATGGTTTGTGGGAGTCACATATTCTTAAGAAGATGTTTAATAATGCAGATCCTAGTTTTCCTCACATTTTTTCCCCACTCACAGAGGACTGCACCTCTCTGACATGGGATATCACAGAAGAATGGGAAAAATAGCTGTACAATACTGACTCAATTGAAATTAAGGATAAATTTCCATTGACTTCAATGGAGTCAGGATTTTATCCTATATATACAAAAATGATGCAGAACAGTAGCTCTTTAGCACAAGCATGTCCATATATATCCTGTATTTGAAAGAATGGGCCATTGCCCCCTCAAAAATTCAGTCAACGGCAATCTCCATATTGTCAGAGATAGCAGCTATAGGCAAGACATATGTTTGTCTCACACAGATAGTAAACACAAGTCTGACAATTTCCCACTCATGTGAATGAAGTATTCATTAACACAGATGCCAAGAAAAAGTTTGACAAAAGAGAACTGTTTAACTTAATAGCAAGTTCAAGTATACTAGAGAATCAAACCTTTTCCTCTTTCTACTATAGCACGGGTTCACAACCTTTTTCTTTCTTAGGCCCACCCAACATGCTATAAAAACTCCATGGCCCGCTTGTGCCATATAAAAGCCAGGGCACATGTAGTGGGTAGCAAGCAGGGCAACTGCCCAGAGCCCCATGCCACAGGGATCCACAAAGCTAAGTTACTCAGGCTTTGGCTTCAGCCCTGGATGGTGGGGCTTGGGGCCCTGGGGCTTCAGTCTCATGCGGTGGGACTTTGGCTTTCTGGCTTGGGCCCCAGCAAGTCTAATGTTGGGCCTGCTTGGCAGCCCCCTGAAACCTGCTCGTGGCCTCCCAGGGGGCCCTGGACCCCTGGCTGAGAATCACTGTACTATAGTAACTGATTTGTCTTTGTGATACTTCCAGCTGCTGTTAGATTTATCAGCCTACTAACTTTGTAGCTCACAATCCAGGTACTGGATCAAAAGAGGTGATTCATCTTTGGTTCTATAAACTAACATTAATTTATGTGGGAACTGATTGTGAGATTTTTTTATATTGAAATTAACCTCCTATATAATCCACTGTTTGAGAAAGAGCTGTGCAGTCTTTAGTACAATAAGATACAAGAAAGTGCCTACAGACTGGGTGTGTATACACATTTTTAACATTCAATGTGTTGGCTCCATGAATTAGAGCTCTGTGGGGCACAGCATCACGCAGCAGTAATTTCATATATGAAAACAAATGCAACTTGAGCTTTAAATTAGAGTCTTTTCTTCACTATCATGCCAACTCTGAATGGAACTGGAATTGTAAAGCTCTAAAACTATCATTTCTGTACTGAACAGCATCAGATACTCCAGGTCATTGAATTTTAGACAGCAAGTCCAAAAGTACAGACACGAGGTGAACTGGACTTTTCTTGCACTACCTGCAATAAAAAATGTGGATGTAGCCAAGAAAAAAAAGGTGGTCTCTGTAGAAATTGCTCAAGTAGTATTTAACATCACCCATATTGTTACAATGATTAAAGACACTTTGCAGGTAGTAACTGAAACCTATGAGTGCAACTGTCATATAAGTGCATGTTAAAAAATGTCCATTTTATAGGTGACTTTTGGGGAAAATACAACTTTTTTTGTGAATTTCTACATCTTGTTTATCTGATTCCATTTTCAAATGTGCTGTCTGAATTGATACCCTCTAAACCCCAAAGTTTTGCCATGTTGAGACACAGGATGATCTAGATTCTACAGGAATGAGCACAGAGGTTAGGAATTCTAATCCTGACTCTGCCACTGATGCCCAAGACTGCAGAGAGTAAGCCACTTTTCCTCTGACTCAGTTTTCCCATCTGTAAAATGGAGATGATAATATCTACATTCAAGCGATTATTATTAAGATTAGTAAATGTTTGTACAGAATTGAACATGTAGTGAAATGCTATATGAGTGCTAAACGTTGATTATCGCTATGATAATTCCTATTCCTCATTGTGGCAGCTGCCTGAATGCCATAAATAAATTATAAATTATATTACAATATAAATTGCATACTATATGCAGAAGTTTGTGACAAGCTAGCCATTACTGCTAATGTAATATGCAATAATACTTTGCACCATGACTTGCACAGTGCAAAAAGGGTAAATGAAAGGACTACTAATAAAATGCCTTTTTATTACAGGGTTAAAGTTTACACAGGGAAAAAAAGTGCATCCCTTCCTGTTAGTACTTTTTGGATTGAATGTATCAATGTATATTCACTTAGAATTACATTTGAGTATTTTCACTTGAGAAATGATATCTGCATAGCTTTCTGTGTACTAATCTTAACAGGATGGATATCAGTGCAACTGAAGTGTCTAGAGAGGATGATATTTTGTCATTTTGTTTCTAATGTTTTAATCAAATCGGTAGTGTTCATGAAAGACCATGCAGAGGGCACAGCAAACAAGACCATTCCTTACTGCAAAATGTACACCTACTGTTCTCTCTTTTTAAAAGGATGTGGAGTCAGCAGCAGTCTCTGACTCTGATGCAGCAGTATCAGGAGTCTCATCTGACTGAAGTTCACTGTGTTTTGAGGAAATCTTTTTCCTTAGATTCTTTCTTTTCATATTGGAATCAGAACTTTGAAGATGTGAATCTTGGGAAGCATCCGTTTTACTAGAAAAAGCAGCACTCACTCTGCTCTTTGTCCCTCCGCTGCCTTTGGAAGTAACACTATTTTCACTTTCAAGGCTTTTTGATTCACTTCTACTGAGAGTTTCTTCCCTATCCTTAGCATCTATATCAATCTCTTCTGTGCTTTCAGCCATGCTACCTCCAACACTAATACCAGATTTTCTTATCTTGCTCTGTTTACTGGAAATAGTTTTTTGACTGATGGAAGACGTTTCAGACATAGTCCTATCACTTATATTGTCACCTGCCTCATCAGGGTTTGTATCATCTTGCTCCAAATCTGATTTTTCATCTTCCTCTGATATCTCCTCTATCGTGTCTTCTATTTCGCTGCCAACTGTGGACATTTTGCTCTTGTAGCTGGATCCAGAACTCTTGTTTCTTTCACTGACTGATCCCTTAGAGCTAATTTCACTGTCAGAATTAATCACTTCTGACCTGTGACTGGAATCCCTTGTTCCTCCACTAGATTTACTTCCCTTACTTGACATACTAGTTCTTTCACTAACTCTTCTGCTATTGGAATCACTATACTCAGATCTGCTATAGGAACTCTGATTTGAGGATACCTTTGACTGGAAGTCATCTTCATCACTGTCAGAGAGTTGATTCTGAGAAAGGACGCTTTTTGACTCTTCCTCATCTTCTTCCTCTTCAGAGTGCTCAGATATGTCCTCTTCTGATTCATCCTGTTCATTATCTGATTTGGATACAGAATGATCATCTTCTGAATCATGTAAATCTTCCTCCTTCTCTTCATCAGAATCTACAGTACTTTCATTGGTTTCATCTTGGTCCAGTGTCACTTTCAAATAGTCTTTATCATCTGCCTGAGAGGCAGAGATACTACTCCTTGCTGATGATTCATCATCATCTGAAGCAGCAGATTTTCTTTTTTTCTTCTTATCATAGTCATCAGAAACATCACTATACTCTGGCTCACTTTCTGCTGTGATATTAATTGAAATTCCTGATTTTGTTTCATCTCTTTCAGATTCACTCACCCCCTGACTTTCAGAGTCTTCCCCTCCTTTTTCACTTGCAGATACTGAACTTTTGCTAGCAGAGCTCTGAGATTTGCAATGCTTTTGAAATTTTTTGGAAACACTAATGTGTTTTAGCACATGACTTAGTTTTCTGGTTGTTGAAGGTTTGTCATCTGCTGATTTCTGGAAATAACTTCCTTTGATAATCATGCTGTCTCCACTGTCCACTGGGCGAGCTGACATCAGCTTTGCATAATTGGAATCTTTGCTACTGCCTTTTACTTTCTGCAGAATCATTGGAAATATCTTTGCTTTCTTCCATGGAGAATGAGCAGACTCAGTTGTTCCTTCTCGTTTGTGGGTTTTTACGGCTATTCGACTCAACTGCATCACTGCTTTTAGTTTTCTTTTCCCCTGGCTGGTCCTATGTTCTCTTCCAGAACCATCTCTTAGATCCATCCCACCACCTAAAACACTACCTTCTATTTGATGCCCTGCTCTCTGGCTTATACCTCTGCCTGTAGGACCTTTGCCTCGACTCATCCCCTGCAATTATGAAAATGGAACTTAATTACAATTTGAAATATTGGTATTGGGAAAACTTGCTTTCCTAAAATAGTTCAGCAGGAAGAGAACGAAAAGTTAATATTATCATGCAACATTTTTCCTGGAAGCAAAACCAGCTTACCTGTTACCATATAGTGTTTTTGCCAAAGTTTCTGGGACTGAAATAAAAATTTTAACTTCTAGAATGGGCAATTAGTTCACAGTGATTTTACTCAGTTATGGTACAAAAGACTGACTCAAACATTACAGCTTCTTTTCTAATTAATATCATTTTTTCTATCTATTGCCTACTATTTCTGAACATTAAATTTAAACATATAACTTCAAATGAAATTTTTTCTAGCATTCACTGGGCATTTTCATTTATTTTCCTTACACTCCATTACCAAGCATTATGATAAATTATTGTAGTAACTGTTGTGTTCATCTGCAGATAATCAGTTATAGCATGTTATATTCAGTATAACTAGTGCAGATATAAGTAATATAATAAACCATTGTTTAGGAATATAATCATATATGAGGTTATATATTTTTCTTACTGGACAAGAAATCCATGATTTAATGGAAAATAGCTCTAAGTAGATTAAAAGCAGCTTTGTAATTTTTTAAAAAAGGAAAGGAGATGATGACATAAAACCATGATCTTAAAACCCTCTTTCTATTTGGAAAAGCAACTTTCTTCTTGATATATCACCAATCACCACAATTGAAAATCCCAACCAGGTTTTATTGGATCCCTAATGCAATGATTGAAGAGTCCGAAGTTGCTTAGCTAGTGTGTGCACAAAATAATGCACTAATTAATTATGCAAAGAAAACCTGGAAAGGTTAAAAGACACTGTCTTGTTACACAATAGAATCAACGGAGTATATTACACTTACTTCTCCTTCAGCTGTTGATCCATGTGGACTGTAATAATAGCTGCCATCATTTTCCACAACCACTTCACCATACTCATCATACATTCCAGTTGGAGATAACAATCGGCGACGACTCCCATATTGAGGCAATTCATACCTGGAAAAGAGACCTTTGACTTCAGATATTCTGTGTGTTTATGTATGTGTGTGTCTATATTTATCTATAGTCTCTCTCTCCCCCCCCTCCCGAAATGAGTTTCCCTGTTCTTTTGTTATTGTCTACATATGAGAAATTGTTGATATTAAGAATATAATTTAAAACCCACTGAAATCAACAGAAAGACACTCAGATTTCAATAGGTTTTGGATCAGGCCAGAGCTATTAGGTATCCTGGATTAATCAGAAGGCTCCCAAATTTGGGCACCTTCTTCCAGGTACCTGCTTCTGTTGCCTGTTTTTATTAGGAGAGTGACTGCACCGCACCTGAAGCAGGGGGTGGGGGGGGGAGAGGGAGGGGAAGGGATGTTGTCCAGGCTTGCTGGAGGAAGGCACTAGTGCTTTATGGGGGGAGGGGGGGTATTGGGGGGGAAGAAAGACAGAGGGAAAGGGGTAGAAGAAGGTTGCAAACTGCTGCAAAAAGGTGGGTGGTGGTCAGCTTTGCAGTGCTGACTCACCCCCTGGGAATGGGAGGGCGAAAGGTTTTGGAAGCTCTTTCTCCATGCAGCAGCACCCACCCTCCTTCCCATCAAGGTGCTAATATCCAGTTGGGTTAGGAGCTGAAGGGGGCATTGCGCTAGTCACTCCTTTTTAGGGGGGCTGGGAAGGAATTTTTCCCTTACCACCAGATTGGCCTAGGTAGCATGGGATTTTTTTCCCAACCTTCCCAACAGCGGGTTCGGGGAGGACCTATTATGGTGAGCAGAAAAGTGGTTAGGCCATATGTCGCAATGGTATGTAAATTATTGCAGGTAGAAGATAAATGTAATCCTCGGGTTTTTCTAGAATCCTGAAGAAAATGAAATTTTCCAAACTGAATGCTGAAATAATAAACAGGCTAAGCCTGAAAACCTGTATTTGCAAAGTTACATAGGAAAACTGAAAACATACCCATGTTCATAACTGTAGTAATCTTGCCCATAGTATTCTTGGCCTGGATCAATTCCAGATTCCATAGACAACTCCTGTAATCCAAAAGAGAAAACTGACTGAATGGAAATACTTAAACACATAGTGATGGTGATAAGGAATGCAGAAAAGAATATTACAAATTGTGTATAAGCGAAAAAAAAAGACAAGAACTACAGTGAGTGCCTTTTATCACTACCACTTGTCATTTCAGTAATACAGTCTCAGGTGGCCATGTTATTTTTTTCTCATGCCCTAGCTGGGATGCTGGTGAAATCGTAATTCAAAAGGCTTCTGTGGTGCTGAAAAAAACGGTCAGAAACTACAGTTGGCACCTCAGTAATCTAAGGCCAACAGGCACAATAAATGCTTTATTTTAATGATACATCCCTAGAATAGTCACAGTTAGAAAAGGCTCTAGTGTGTAAAAGTTGCACATCCTTCTGAGGGGGGGAAAAAAGCTTTTTCAGTTGTACTTTACAATAGCTTTATTCAGCATAACTGACTCATCACAAATATACTGTCACCTTTCTCATGAATTTTCATTTCTTGCCTTCATGCCCCATAGCTTTCCATAGGACTGTTAAAGAAGCACTCCTAGCCTAGGATGAAGACTATTTTCTTTACAGTATTTGTCAGGCTCTACTTCAGAACACACCTCCTGTTGATATAATCTGCATTATTTGCTAACAATTATTATTGGCAGTACTGGATCAGAAGGAATGATTTTGTTTATATCATACAAAAATACCATTGTACCTTTTAAAAATCTTCACAGTCCTTGGGATGCTACAGAGAAGATTATTGTCTTGCAAGGTAGACAATAAAGTCTTTTTGTAAACAAAGGCATCAAAAGTTGGACTGGAATGAGGAGGGGGAAGGTGGCTGTCTGTTACCTTTGTACTCCCCTGATCACCAGGGATCCTGGGGACAAGTCCAGCCCCATGTAAATTAGAGCAGCCTCAGAGCTGTTCTATATTCCTTTTTCTTTTCCAGTGGCTCCTGGGAGTTGCTATGATTGCCAGGGATTGTTGGAATTCCATGGCATGCCATCACTCCTCCTTCCCAAACCTAGCACCTACGTCAACTATATTAGCTTTACTTCACCGGTGGTTCCCATATGCTAGAGAAATCCTCAGCGGGCCATACTGGCCAGCTTTAAGGCAGCACTAGTACAGTGAAAAGCACTGTTTATCAGGACCAAGGATCTGACCCAAAAGACCTGCTCCTGCTCCTACTGAAATTAATGGGAGTTGTTCTACTGATTACACTGGAAGCAATATCATGTCCAAGTGATTTTAATTTAAAGCATCAAGGATATAATCCAGATCCTTCACTACACTTTTATTATTTTTGGGAAGGCAGCTGCTCACTTCATCTCTAGGAGTAATAATGACCAACTGACTGGCACCAGAGAAACTAGATAAAAATGTGATAGTAATAAAATTATTCTGTTTATTAATCTGAAAACAATGCTAGTAAACTTTGCAGTTGGTGTTGCTGAAGTCAACAGTAATGACTGAAAGAAGTGGGAGGATAGTTCCAAGGAAAAATATCATGAGGCAGAAAATATCATATTTAATTAAAACTAAATGAATGGGATAAAAAAGTTAATTTTCTTCTTTTACAAAATAAAGATGTTTTCTTCAATAGTGAAGAAAAATCTATCTGGAAAGTAGAAATTTAGATCAGAAAATACTGTAAAGGCTGCTTTGAAAGTTATAGAATAGTAAGACAAGGAAAAATAGTACCTCTGGTCTGAGAAGAGAGGGTCTCAGCAATTGCTGTTGCTGACAAAGATAATTAGAAATAGAAAGGTTAATCAGACAGTGCTAGTTAGTAGAGAGGTAATTTATGTTGAAACTGAAAGGTTTGAAGAAGAGCCTCCAAACACTGTTCTATCTGTATTTTTAATTTCAGAATGGCCAAAATACTTCAATACTCATTGAATACTTTTTTTAGTTACATTGTATATAGGGCACCAGGTAAGTACATACTGCAGTAAAATCAATTTACAGTCTGTTATTTCTTTTGTCTAATGTACAATCTAATTCCCAGTCATATGATAATTATTTTCTGAATTATTTGCTAATCTTAAACATATTTCCAAAGGCCAGATAATTCACTGTGCAAGTTAAAAAACTTCAGAGTAGGTGGAAGGCAAATCTGTGGGCATCTTGAGATTCCTGCAGTGGCATCTGGCCTTTGTACAGGGGTTTATACATTACTCCTCGGTACTCCTCTCCCCACATGGCTTCCACAGGCTTTCTCGTGGTTACACAGGAAATCTATGATAGAACTAATAAGAAAGCTCAGGTATCTTGATTTCCAGTCCTATGTTTTAATCACAAGATCATTACTTCCTCTCTATTTTCCTCTGTGGTTGCCATCTTCTATGTATTTGGGTACATATATGGCCCTTATTGCCACAGTATCTGAGCATCTCAACCATTCATAGATGTAATCATCACAATAGCCCTCTGAAGTAGAGAAGTGTCATTCCCATTTTTCAATTAGGGAATTTAGGTATAAAGTAGATTAAAAAAATGTGCCTGAATTCACACTAAGTCGGTGGCTGACCTCGGGTTTGAACCTAGATCCCCTTAGTTCCACTCTAGTACCTATTCACTGCACCATCTGAGGAATACAAATAGTTTTATGTAATTGGTGGAACTATATAATTGCTAAAATCTATATTCTCTGTTCTGCTGTATGATGTAGAGGATAACAAAAACATGTCAATATCAGAGGGAGAGCAATTGGAAGCTGCATAGAGGGCAACGGCAGCTACATACGATTATCCTGTGCTACCTCACAGCTAAACACAGCCCATTCGTGGCAATTACACTATTGAACTACTATGTGGCTCAAATTATTTGAACTAAGATCCTTTTTTATCAGTATTTACGGATTTCCCTCCCCTCTCCCCACCAATAATTGCTGGACTTTTGAAAACGCCAGTATTCAGGTTTTGCTGATTTTCATGTTTTTGGGATCCAGGAATTTTTTGCAGGGGAAGCAAATGGGGCCACACTCAAGGGTCAGAAGTGGGGTGTGTCTGGTTGGGGGGGCTGGAGGGGACAGTACTCACAGGTTGTAGCCTTCCGCTTCCCTCCTGACTCCAGCCCTTCAGCGTGGCCCCGTTTACTTCCACAGAGCAGTGTGGGAGCAAGACCACAGAGAGTTCGGTTCTGGCACCCGAGATCCTCTTGACTGCTGCAGCCCCGGCTGCTGAGAATACGGAGTGCCCCTCTTGCCTGCACACTGCCCCTTATTTTCAGTTTTACTGATTTTTCCCTTTTATTTTTTTTAAATAAATCCAGGAAATAAATGAAATAAATAACTGAAAATCAGAGGCCTTATTTATAACTTACTTTGAGTGTTGTAATTTACAACACACATCACATATTGCATTGTAATTTAGGGGCAGATGCTGCCATCCTTCCTCAAGAAGAGTAGTATCTTACTAGGTAAGTAGTCCCACTGAATTCAATGGGGTTATTTGTATAGTAAGGTACTACTCAGGAGTTTATTTGCCAAAATAAAGCCATTATGGAAAAAGCAGGAAGTCCTGCTACTTGCTGTATTCACCCCATCGGAGGAGACACATGAATGCAGTCCCGCAGAAGGAGCAAATCACAGCAAGGTAGCAATTTTGCAGATGCCAAAGGGGGTACAGAGCAGATGGAGCTGGATACACTGCTCTTGCAGGCCCTGACATTAATGGATTTGCCCCAGCTTTCCCCATCAATCTTCAGCCTTTTAAGAAAATTAATTTATATTAAGGCAATTTTTTAATTTATTGTTAAGATTTCAATCAAATTAACATTTGAAAAGAAAATTCTCTGTGTTTTAAACAGCAGAAGAAAAAGTGCTGGAAATAGGAAGATATACGTTCTCTGTTATCACACTGTTTTAATAATATAGTTGGGGAATAGCCTTACCTCTTGCTGTGCATATCCTCGCCTAAATTCAGAAAAAGAAAAACATATCATTAGTACACATCTCTAAGAGTATGTAAAGATGTAGTTCATATTCATTATTTTCATGGAAGTGAGGTGGAAAAAATGTCCTTGAAAATGTTCCTAACATGGTAAGAAATATTTATCTAAGAATACAAAATCACTGTGTCTTTAGAGACAAAATAAATGCCTGGACTTGCACAACTATATATCTGAGGAAGAGTATTGCATCTGTGTGTTGTTTAGAGCTGCATACCGACTCCCAGTAAGTGAGAGAGTCAGTGCACTGGTAGAATAGGATATGGATCGGGAGAGGCAACACACACACTGTGCATGGTGCCACTGTTCATATCCCTTGCCCGCCCATTTCCTTTCTTTGCACAGTGAGGGTGGAGTCGTGCCATAGAGATCTTCCTTGTGGCACAGAGCAGGTGCAGAATTCTCTGTTTTGCTCCCTCTTGCAGCTGATAGACACTTAGCTTTTATTTTGCTTTTGGGCTTTCTGCACCCTTGCAGGGCTTGCTAGAATTTGGCCCTGAGCTTCTATTGCTAATTTCCACTAATAACATTATTATTAAAATGATACATATCCTAACATTTCCTCAATGTATTTACATGGGCATTACATTCTTTCAGCTATCTATGGTTATTTTCCCACAGGCTTTGTGCTTTTGATCTGATTGGAATATTTTCTGTTTTTAATTCATATTCAGTAAACCACTCATATACTGGAAAAATGCTCTTATGTCTGTCAATTCTTATACTTTCACATTTCATTCCAGGAACCTTAAATGGTTTAGGCAAAAATATTGAACAGCATTTACATCTCAGTGTTGCTATAAAAGGAAAGTTTAAGTTATTTTGAGATAGAGAGGGTAAATGCTCAAAATTGTGTGGAGCTTAAACTAGTACATAGACAGCAGCGTAGGAAAATCATTTAATTACACTTGAGAGAAAACTAAAGAACAGAATGAACACTCTCAATTTTTAATATCACTAAAGCTTTTCTATTAATATTCAGCACATGTTATTGATTATCAGGGTAAATTATTGCAGTTGTCCCTATGATAAGAAAGTAATGAAATGAAGATTTATCACCAAAATATGACCTTTAACCTTCCAACGCCTACTTGAGCAACACTGTATTTGGTTTCCTTGTAGCCTACAACAATCTCTAGAAATTGAAGGTCTTGAGTTTCAAGGAGGATAAGCAAAAGCAAGCCTATTAAATTTAAATGCTCTTGTATGGTCAACACACTGTAGATTAAAAGTGCAAGTAATAAAAGTAAGTTAATACTTATTTACTTTTTGAATTCAATTTGCTGAGAATACACCGATATTGCATAATCAAGCCTTTTGAGACGTGCTTATAATGTTTCTCTACTATTAATGGTTGGACACTTTCAAAAAAGAGGCAAAACTTTCTACACTAGCTTTCATTTCTTTTGGTATTTCACTCTACACCATAAGCTTCCATTATAAAAGGAAAGTCCAAGGTGAAACTACATATTTCATTCCCATTAAATAATTTTAAAAATCTCCCCCAAAGGATCTGTAATAATGTCTGGATAAAAAGTACCATCTGGTTTACATGGCTTTCAATCTAACAGATGCCCTCAATTTAGTAAAAAAAGAAAAACAAGGGAAACAGTATGAATGATGATGTATGCTAATGCCAAAACATACACAACAGTTATTTTATATAACTAGTGCTTATAATTAAGGATTACTGTGAAAATGAAGTTATTTGCACAAATGGCACACCTTCCACTGCTCTACATTATGAATGTAATTTGAAGGAATCTCCCAGCAGTTATCTATCTGCTTTAATCCTTCTGAGTGTTTTATTTTGTTTAAGATATTTTATATTTATTCTTGTATTAAAAGCAAAAGAAAGATCAAAAGCAAAACACAGTAAATACAAATTAGAATTAGGAATTGTTTTATCTGCTTTTTGTCTTTTGAGATAAAAGGTTTCACTCAGTTCAAAGCTAGCAAGACAAAAATTTTCTAAACATATAATAGCCATTTTTTTCTCCAAATGGCTGGGGCAAGACAATATCTCTTACCAATTGCATACTGTTGATTGTTATTTAACTACCTTGGAACCTGAATTTAAAACAAACAAACAAACGATGATTGTGTTTTAAGATTTTCTTTTATGTAAGAAAAAATGAAATTTAGAATGGTGAAAGTTAAGGGAATGATGAAGCCAGAAACCAGCTTTAAGTATTGGATGAACTGTGGACCCTCTTTTATCTGGTTGTGAAGGAAGTCACTTATGTAATCAATTCACTTGTTCAATTGATCCTAAAGACAGTCAAGCTTGTACAAAAAATAGCAAATACAGGCCACATGTCCAGTCTACAGTCGATCCTAAGGAACCAGTTCAGAGAGATGACAATTAAGTTACTGGGACTAACAATAACAGCCTTGATTTTCAATGTCTTTGGAATTTAATTTGGAGACTTTTCAGTAATTTATTATTGTGCGTATTACAGTAGCATACAGAGGCCTCAACTGAGACTGGGCCTCCATTGTGCTAAGTGCTGTAAAATACACAGTAAGATACAGTCCTTGCCCCCAAAGACTTTATAAACTTATAAGAAAACACAGGCAAAAGGATGTGTAACTGTAACAAAAGGTCATTTTTCAAGAAAAACACACTGGAGTATATTGCCAGCTAGTAGCAAAAACCTCAGCTGGCCAACCAAGTTGCCCATAGGTACTAACTCTAATGAAAATGAAAACAAATTTAAAAAAACGAAACGTTAAAACTTTTATTGGTATTAAGGAGGGTTCTCCAAAATGACGAAGAAAGTGCAACATGTGGATGAAGAACTAGTTCATGTGGTATCATTTTCCCTACATATTCTTTTGAGCCTGACCAGATTAAACTAAAAAAAGGAGGCTATTGTATGCTAGGTGACTGCTCAGATTAAGGAAAGTCACACAAAATTATAGTTGAATAAACTTTGAAGAAATTCACTATTAGCCAGATTTTCAAAAATGTTGAGCAGCTGCAGCTCCCATTGACTTCAGTGGAATGTATGGATAACTTCTGCAAATCAGGCCATATTTATCTATATAATATACTTCTCATAAGTGAATTATAGCCCTGCTCCTGAAAAGACTTACCTATGTGCTTAACCTTGTGCATTGGGACTAGTTCCATAGAATTCACTTGTACTGTTCAGTGTATAAAGTTAAGCACTTAAGTCTTTGCTGAATCAGGGCTTATAAAATCTATTCAGTACACTACTGCAGTATGGCATATCCATCTGACCAAATGCAAAGCATTGTAATGTTGTACCGGCAGGCTACTAATCCAGTTTTCAGACAGTCCTGCTCTTGTTTGGTTTGTCCTGTCCTGTACAATGTAAAGCCAGATGTGGTTTCATCCAGTATCATGCGTGGTGGATGCCATTCTGAAGAGCGCACTGCTCCACCCCTGCTGGTGTGACCTTGCAGAGACTGTCAGGGCAGGGTCACAAAGGTAGGGGTGGTCCCCTGCCATTCCTAGTAGTACTGAAATGTCTGGTATTCTGGAGATACGTCAGTGGTCACCCTAGTGTTGTGGATTATTCCAGCGACATATCCTGAATTACTGGTATACATCTAGTTTAGAGTTAAACCTTACAGACTTCTTTGCTTATTGTCTGATGGGCTGTGAGTGGAAACTTGCTGCTGGTGCTGCAGTTGTACTACTCACTGAGAATTTAGCACCGTAGGCAATTACTATAAACACTTGAATCCTATAAAATATTAAACCTATGTTACAGCAAAAAATTGATTATCATGTTGCCTACATATTTGGCTATTATCGCTATTCATTACATGAATTGGACCTAAAATCTCGCCCACTATGCAAGGAGACTGTATTAGGCATAGAGTATTTCGAATATATCAGCGGAATTTATGTGATGAAGTTCACAGCATTTGGCTCTAGGACCAAAAAGAAAAACTACCTTCAGCAATTTCTGACTGAAACATCCATACTTGTCCCAACTGTACTGAAAAGAAAAGAAAACCACGTAGTGTTGAAAAACTGGCTATTTCTAGGTAGTTAGCTAAGTACCCTTATAATTACTTTTCTGCTTAGAACAGATAACATTTTCTCATGGACAGGTTTTAAGTTTTTATTGTAGCTTCCTTTAAGTACCGGCTCCTCACCCCACTGCATTTAATTCTATAAAAACTGTCAGGTCTAACATGATTATCTAGGATTTTGGCAAAAGAGGAAAAATAAAACTGAGCACTGAGCTAAACTTACATTCATTTTTTATGCCAAACCTCCTTTTACTTACTATTTGTTTCAAAGGACAAGCTAATTTAATATAAATGGAATATTTAAGTGTGGGTTTAATTAAATTAATGGTAACCATACTATATACATCTTTCACAGATACTTATGAAACCGTTTCTTCATGACACTGATCAGAATGATTATTACATACAAAGATATGCAAAATGTTATTGGTGGAAATAACCTCCAATATTTAGCAAGTTAGCATGAAATATGATTAAAGAGATACCTAATTAATATGAACAAGCAAAATTAACAAGCTCTTTTTACATTAAATGGTTTACAAAAGTGAAGACTCACAAAATGAAGTTTCAGAATAAAGAAAGCAATGGGAGGCATATAATGTAGATAACAAAAAGGGGAACAATAAGGTTGACTGACAAATAAATAGAAAAAAACATTATCAAACCCACAAGGACAACAGTGAGATGAAAGCACGTCACCAGAGCAGAATGCTATACAATCTCCTATAGAATGACATGATACATTATTGTAACAACTTTGTCTTGTTATTGCTGAGGTCGTTTTCTAGCATCATTTGCATTTCTGTGACATTCAACATTTTACAGTAAAAGTAAGAGTTCTCCCATGATGTACACTTTATGGGTAAAGCAAGATATGCCTTCAGTATTTTAGGATAATTGCCTTGCTTATTGACATAACCTACAACACTAGAGTACCCTTGTGACAAAACAATGCAGAGTGTTTAGAATAAAGCAGTGTCAACATATGCCTGCTACATATAGTTCATTGGTTTTAAAGGGACATTTTCCCCCATGCATCTTTTGCATGCAGACAAAGAAAATAAATCAGCATAATAAAACAGTAAAATGCAGAGTGGACAGAACTACCTTTAAAAATATTATACATTACAAAGTTATGAGTGATCAGACAAAGAAAATGGACTGTAGGTTTAGCATCAGGAACAAACAAATAGCAATATATAGCAAAGAGGAAAAAAGTCTGAATTCTTTCATCAATGTTGAAGTACTTTAACTATGGAACATATGAGGCAGATAACATGTACTGTGATAGCCATGTCATACAAAATATAACAAGAAAAAATTCAAAAAATTCAACTGTAATTTTATAATGCAGTGGACTGGGATGGAAATCGCTTTTCAAGTTCCTCAACTATACAGCTCAAGTTGCCATTCTGCTGGCTGTGCTCAGCAACAGTTTCTGTAGTTGGCAGTTCGGATGCTGAAATTGGTTTAAGCTTGGATATGTGCTTGGGTAGCATGTGGTTTTTGTCTATTTGACTGTACATGTTGGCCACAGATTTTTCAATATCTGCTAAGTTGTGAATATTTTTGAGAATTCCTTTCAACTCCCTGTGAGGTGGTGGCTCAGGTGCTGTGGCCTGTGATGATACTGGTAGCTGTTTGGCAGGGGACTTAGTATGCTTTACAGGGGAAAGGTGCTGGGTACTTAGAGTAGATGACGAAGAGAGGGCTAGAGAAATGGTAGGAAGAGATGGAGGTTGTGGTGGCAATGGAGGAGGAGTTGGAGGAGGAAGTGGCAGCAGGGGTGGTGGAGGAGGGGGAGTTTTGGGTGGATCTGGAATGCTTTCTGTTACTTCCACTTTGGTTTGAGCAGCCAGAAAACTTTGGCAAACTGGTTTCTTTATCCTAAAAGAAGGAGTTGGCGGTTTGTGAGTTGGTGGAGGAGAAAGTTCTTCAGGACAGTCATGATGAGTGATGATTACTGAAGGAACTGCAAGTGATTGAAATTCAACTACTTCAGTAGAAGGTGTCAAAGAGGAGAAAGGAGGAGAGCGATGGCATGGAGAAGCAAGCAGACATTCAGGAGACAACTCTAGCATGTTTTCTCCTTCGTGGTAGTTGCTGTGTGTTGGTGAATGTGAACATTTCATATCATAGGATTTCACTTGTTTCATTTCCTGTAAAGCCTGTTGCTCAAACTGTCTGGCCTTCTCTTTTACAGTTAATTTGGTGCCAATAATTTTTTTAAATATTGGACTGCTAATATCAACCCTGCTGTGCTGATTGTCAGTTCTTTCACTCTCTGCTTTGAGTCTTTCCTGTTGCCACTGAACTGGATCCATGATAGTTGGCCTACTTAGAGCATCAGACACATGTCTCCTAGTAATACGAATTGGTAATGTCCATGCACGGTGAATGCCTCCCAAAGGGCACCCCAAAAGGGCATCTTTCAAGGCTAATCTTCTAGGTGAAAGACTGTCTAAAATATCTTTCCTCTTCCGTAGCAATGAAGAGCTGGGAGAACCTTGAACAACACCTTCCATATACAAAGGATTCTGAGTTGTTAGTGGGTTCTCATCAGATAAAAATGTAACGTTACTTGCAGATTTGGGGAGATTATTGTTCAACGATCCATTGAAATTAGACTGCTTGTGAGCCTCAATAGCACGTGAAGCAAAGCTGCTTATTACTCTTTGACGGTCTCCTTCTTCTAAGACTGATTTTTTTCCCCTGCTTTGTTGGAAATGGTAGAGAAGAAAAAGACTTGAAAGAAAAGAAGATAATCACATGTAAGGAAACATGCATGTACACAGATTTTCATGTGAAAAAAATGAATTTATGATGTAAATTAATGCCATAGAATTACTTCTAACATATTGTTATCCAAAATAAGTATTTACAAAGTCTACTGAGGCAAGACATTTACTTTTACATCTTCTCTAGATGAAAAGGATATGAAGAAAAGAGGAAGAAAACAAACTTTGACCTATATAAATGAGTTCTAACCTTAACCACATGGCCTTTCTATCCTTGTAAACAATTACACTTTCCTTTTCAATTATTATTTCCCCTTATACAGTAATCTAAACAAACACTTGAACACATTTTTCCATATATCTTGTTAGTAACAGTTATGCTACACAACATTTATGCAACCTAAAATGGAAATATAATGTAGCTTGGACGACTTCTAATATTCCAAACTCTTAAAAATTTGTCAGAAACTGTTTCAAGTATCCTTCACCTGGCCTCTTCCAAATTACAGCTGCCTGAGGCCTGGAATTTACATTTTTTTTCCTGGGCTAGTGACAAGTTTAAGTCAACTTTGGATTTGGTTAGAAATGAAGCTTAAGTCCTGTAAAGAGAGGATTCCCCTTTTTTCACCAATAAGACCCAGCACTGGCTTTTAGACCTGGAAATTATGACATATTGAATTTTAAAATTGTAACTTTAGTAGAGCTCTTATGTTTCCCTGTATGTCTGGTATATATGAATCAATTGTAACTAATGGATGTACCTTTACAGGTGGAGTGATACAAAAAATAGTCCTAATCGTTAAAAAAAAAATATTTCTAAAATAGTTTTTCAATAACACAAATGACATGTTCAGAATATGCATGTATAGTGGGATATGATAGCTAAATTATTCTAAAACCTACCATCTTATAGTCCTATATGTATATCAATTACAGCTATAGTACAGCTAGAGTAGTAATGACAACTACATGATAAAATAAAGTTGCCTATGAGTTCCTTTCTATTCCCCATTTTCAGTAACTCATAAATGTCTAATATTTTCAGCTTTCCAGTTGAAATTTTCCAGGCTTGGTTGCCACCCAAAGTTGATTTTTTTTTTAAGTTTAAAAACACCCGTTTTTCTCAATCAAAAAGAATAGTTTAAAAAAAAACCCCACAACTTCTAGAATGTGATTGTAGAGTCAGCTTGAAGCACACTAGCTGTTTGTCTAGACAAGCCCCAGTATTGTATGTTTAGTGAAAATGACAGGACACAGTTCTAGGAGTGCTTAGTTAAATAGTTCTATATTCTGGAATATCTTCCCCCCCCTCCCAAACTCCAAGAAATTTCATGAACATTAGGCTAAGGGAAATTTACTGTGGCATGGTTAAGCATTCCAAGGTGAGAAATCACTCAAGAACAAGGGAAAAGACATTTAAACAGTACTGAATGAGAGTAAAATAAGAAGCCACACAGATGCCCCTTTAAATATGTGGGCATAAAAGCTCAAAAATATATAAATTTAGGAAATAAGGAAAGGTTATAATACAATTATTTTGTTTCTTGATTTGTCTGGAAGCTGATATACACGGAAAATCTATACTCTCTAAATCTGTCTGGATACATGTTGACTGAGCAGGAGTGGCAGATAGGAATCATTTCATGGGGTATAAGGACTACTCCCTTCACACACATGTGGGAGCACACTTTTTTCCAAAAGGACCTGGGGCATTAAATGTGCTGACAAGCAGTGGGGAGTATGTGGCACCCCTGAAAAGGGCTACAGCAGAGCGGATACTCTCCCCAGTGCACGGAATAACACTGGTAAACAGAATGCATCTCAGAAACTACCAGTTAGAGTAGGTCTACACTCCCAATAGTGTCAGTACTTAATGAGTATTTGATCATGGGGATTTGATATGTTATTTTACATCATTAACTTATTTTTAAACAATATTCCTTGACACATATTGGACAAGCTTCCTCAGCCATCTTAGTGATCACATGGATTTTCAAATGTAGAGACTGGAAAAATCAATGATTCCTGAAGTTAAATGAAGATCCACTTTGCTTCCAAATACAAAGCACATACAAGCTGATCTACCCTTGATATATATGAGAATGGATTATTCGAAAAGCTGCTTGGTTGCTAGACTATTTTTATATGAAAATGCTAGAGTTATTTTATGATGAAACCTTAATATTTGTAGAACAATCTTTTGTCTCTTTGTTCCAACAAGGAACTGCATCAGATTGCTTTGAAGTCATATTTCTGCAAACTGGAGCAGTAATGGCTGCCTAAAAATGAATTATGGGTAAAGGATGAAAAGGTTCTGACTGAATGCGAGCTTGAGAAACCTGCTTACCTAGGACAGGTTTCAGAGTAGCAGCTGTGTTAGTCTGTATCCGCAAAAAGAACAGGAGTACTTGTGGCACCTTAGAGACTAACAAATTTATTAGACACTTAAGTGGGCTGTAGTCCACGAAAGCTTATGCTCTAATAAATTTGTTAGTCTCTAAGGTGCCACAAGTACTCCTGTTCTTTCTGCTTACCTATCAATCTGTTTTAGGTATCTGGAGAGCACCACTCACCAAAGAGTGTAGGTGCTGAGACTGGAGGTCCTTAGAAATAATACTATTCAAGTTCAGCAATTACAGTTCTGTATTTAAGCGCTACTTGGTACAAAAGGGTTAAGGAAAATGAAAGGAGATACACAAATCTTTCCACTTAAAAGTAAATGTCTTCCATGTAGTACACCATTGTAAAATAAAGGCTGATAGTCAATGGCAATTAATTACAGTTTTAACATAAACTAAGCATAGAAGAATCAACAACTGTTTCTATTGGCTACAAATATTATGCATGATGAAGTAAGTTTACTTACTGATGCCTATGTATCCAAAGATGGAGAAAGAATGGAAGTCATGAGACATAAGACAGATTTAAAACAAAAAAAAGTTTAGTTCCACTTAACTTTCCACAAAAACCAAATTAAGAAAATAAGATGTAAGGCAGCACTACAGAAAGAAAATGTTTGACAAAGGACAGTTATGGAAAGGCATGTAAAATAAAGACAAGTTTTTCAATTTTCTTAAACTTCCATTATTTGGTATTTAAGAAAATTGTTGGAGATTCAAGAAATAATTGAGAAGAAAAAATAAAGTGATGCATAAGATTATAATATACTATAGCAATTTAAATGTAGTATTGCAATTCACCTGCAAGTTAAAAATGAGTTTACAATATTCTACTATAATTTTTTTTCCTGAAAATTGATTTTCTGAGATAGATTGTTGCCTTTAGATCAAATATTGGATTCAGTTAAACTTCACGGATTTTTGATAAACTTTTATTTAAATTTTATTGAAAAACATGATCTCTTTAAAATTATTAAGTGCATTGATTTACATTATTTTTCCATATCTCTATCTTCTACTGGAGATTCCTTGATCAATATCTCAGTGTTGTGGAAATATTAATTGTCATTTTTTCAATGGTGTATATATATATATATATATATATTTTTCCCCATAGATGGTGCTTTACAGGGAAAAATCTGTATTTGCTAAATTTATACTTTTAGTTGAAGTGCTGTTACAAATCTGAGTAAGTGTGTCTCTAAATCAGAAGTGCAAGTATTCAGATTTGCATCTGCAAAAAATGGTTACCTACCTTCTGTAACTGTTGTTCTTCGAGATGTGTTGTTCACATCCATTACACATTAGGTGTCCGTGCGTCGTGTGCACGTACGTCGGAAACTTTTTCCCTCAGCGGCTCCCGTCGGGCCGGCAGGGACCCTCCCCCCCGCCAGAGCGGCGCCCCACTCTAGTGTATATATATCCCTGAGGGCCTGACCGTCCCTCGGTTCCTTCTTGCCGGAGACTCCGAGAGAGGGGAAGGAGGGTGGGGAGTGTAATGGACATGAACAACACATCTTGAAGAACAACAGTTACAGAAGGTAGGTAACCGTTTTTTCTTCTTCAAGTGATTGTTCACGTCCATTACACATTAGGTGACTCACAAGCTTACCATTGGAGGAGGGTAGGAGTCAAGGAACAAGTGATTGAAGCACAGCCGTCTACCACCGCGTCCTCTCTGGTCTGGTGATGGATTGTGTAATGGGCTGTGAACGTATGCACTGACGACCAGGTGGCCGCTTTACAGATTTCTTGGAGTGGAACCTGTGCCAAGAAAGCCGCCGAGGACGCTTGGGCCCTAGTCAAGTGAGCCCTGATTTCCTGGAGCTGGTACGTTGGCAAGCTCATAGAATGTGCGAATGCAAAGCATAATCCACGCTGACAAGCGTTGAGCTGAGATAGGCTGGCCTTTCATTCTCTCCGCAATGGCAATGAACAGTTGTGTCGACTTGCGGAATGGCTTGGTCCGTTCCAGATAGAAAGCCAAGGCTCTACGGATATCGAGGGTATGCAGGCTGCGGTGGCTTGGGTCCGTATGGGGCTTAGGGATGAACATGGGTAAACAAACGTCCTGCCCCATATGAAATTGCGTGACCACCTTAGGAAGGAACTTGGGGGTGCGGCCTAAGTTGCGCCTTATCCTTATAAAAAACTATATATGGGGGTTCCGAAGTGAGGGCTCTCAACTCCGATACCCTCCTAGCTGTTGTGATGGCCACTAGAAATGCTACCTTCAATGAGAGGTGCATAAGGGAGCAAGAGGCTAGGGGTTCAAAGGACAGTCCCATGAGTTTAGTTAGGACCAGGTTAAGGTTCCATGTGGGGACCGGCGGGCGCGAGTAGGGAAACACCCTCTCCAGCCCCTTGAGGAATCGGACTACTTTGGGGTTGGAGAATACCGAACCCTGCAATTCTCCCGGATGGAACGCCGATATGGCGGCCAGATGCACTTTAATTGAGGCGGGGGCGAGTCCTTGATGCTTGAGGTGCAGCGAGTAGTCCAGTACTGATGGGATGGAGGCCCGGAGAGGCTGTATGAGATTACGCTCGCACCAGAGGGAGAATCTCTTCCATTTGGCAAGGTAGATCGCTCTTGTAGAGGGCTTCCTACTACCAAGAAGAATTTGCTGGACCTGGTGGGAGCACCTATGCTCCGTATCGTTTAGCCAGAGAGATACCACGCCATGAGATGCAGCGACAGTAGGTTTGGGTGGAGTAGGCGACGTGATGAGGTCGCGATGGAGGGGTAGGGTAATCGGGGCGGTCAATGACAGTTCCAGCAGGGTCGTGAACCAATGCTGGCGTGGCCATGCCGGTGCAATGAGGATGACTGTCGCCTTGTCCCTGCGGGTCTTCAGCAGGACCCTGTGGATGAGCGGGAATGGTGGGAAGGCATACCTCAGGGTCCCGCCCCACTGAATCGCAAAGGCATCTGCCAATGATCCCAGGCTTTGGTTCTGGAATGAACAAAACTGAGGGCATTGGCTGTTGTCCTTGGTGGCGAAGAGATCCACCTGGGGAAACCCCCATCTCTGGAAGATTGAATGCAGGACGTCCTTTCTCAGCATCCATTTGTGCATGTGGTACGACCTGCTGAGGTGATCTGCTAACCCGTTTTGGATCCCTGGGAGATACGCTGCCAGTAGTTGTACTGAATGGGCTATACAGAAGTCCCATAGGCAGAGAGCCTCATGACAAAGGGGAGAGGATTGGGACCCGCCCTGCTTGTTTATGTAGAACATGGCGGTAGTGTTGTCCGTCAGAACTGACATGCTGTGGCCTTCTATGGTAGCGTGAAAGGTCTGGCAGGCGAGGCGAACTGCCCTTAACTCCTTCAGATTAATGTGGAGCAACCTTTCTTCCCTGGACCATAAGCCCTGGGTCCGCAGGTCCCCTAGGTGCGCCCCCCAGCCCAGGTCTGACGCATCTGTCACTAATGTCAGGGTGGGTTGTGGTGTGGCAAAAGGGACACCTTCGCAAACTTGCTGCTGATCGAGCCACCAACGGAGGGAGTTCGATACCCAAGCTGGGATTGTCACTACTAGGTCCCAGGGGTCTCTGTTGGGGCGATACGTTTGGGCCAGCCACAGCTGTAATGGTCTGAGTCTCAGGCGGGCATGTCTGACAACGTGTGTGCAAGCCGCCATGTGCCCCAGGAGTTGCATACAGCATCTGACCGGGGTTGTGGGAAACTGTTGGATGGAGCTTACGACCTTTTGAATGGCCAGGAACCTGGAAACTGAAAGACTTGCCCGTGCCGCCACCGAGTCCAGGACTGCTCCTATGAAATCCAGTCTCTGCATGGGGATCAGTGAGGACGTGGGTACATTGACCAGTAGGCTGAGCTTGCGCAACACCTGTAATGCCAGTGCTACGTGGGAGCGGACCTCGTCCTCCGACCTGCCCGCGAGGAACAAGTTGTCCAAGTACGGGTATATCTGCATCTTCCTTTTTCGAAGGAAGGCTGCCACCACGGACATGCATTTCGTGAACATTCGCGGGGCCGTTGCTAGGCCGAAGGGTAAGACCGCAAACTGGAAATGGTGTCGGTTGATGGTGAAGCGCAGGAACCGCCCGTGGGCAGGATGAATGGTGATGTGAAAGTACGCATCTTTCATATCGAGGGCAGCGTACCAATCCCCCGGATCTAGGGATGGGATAATAGCGCCAAGGGAGACCATGCAAAAACGTGCCTTGACCAAAAATTTGTTTAGTTTGCATAGGTCCAAAATAGAACGGAGGCCCCCTTTTGCTTTGGGAATAAGGAAATATCTGGAGTAAAACCCTTTCCCTCTTAGGTCCGGAGGGACCTCTTCCACCGCTCCTACTTCGAGGAGGGCCCGCACCTCCTGCATAAGGAGTTGCTCATGAGAGGGGTCCTGAAGAGGGACGGGGATGGGAGGGAGGGGGCGAGGAGAACTGAAGGGTGCATCCCACCTCCACCGAGCGAAGGACCCAGCGGTCCAATGTTATACGGGACCAAGCACAGTAGAAATGGGACAAGCAGTACCTGAAACATAGGGGAGGATCCGGTATAAGGGTCGGTACGCTGTCCTCGATCGCAGCTTCAAAACCCTTGCTTATTTCCTGGCTGCGGCTTGCCTTGACCTTGGCTTTGGCCCTGGTTAGGCGTGTTGTTCCGTCTACGCCTGTTGTCCCTGCCCCTTCTGCGGTACGGTTCCTGTCTAGGACGAGGGTGGTACTGCCTCTGCGGTGGTTGAGGCTTAAAGGGTTTCCTGTGAGTCACTGGGGTGTGCATTCCCAACGACTTGAGGGTTGCTTGAGAGTCTTTGAGGCTATGTAATCTGGCATCTGTCTGGTCTGAGAACAGGACTGACCCCTCGAACGATAGGTCTTGCAAGGTGTTTTGTACCTCTGGGGGAAGGCTGGAAGCCTGTAGCCATGCTGAGCGCCTCATCACCACTCCTGACGCGATTGTCCTGGCAGCTGCGTCCGCGGAGTCAAGCGAGGCCTGCAGAGAGGTCTTGGCTACTGCCTTCCCTTCGTCCACTAAGGCAGCGAACTTGGGTTGTGAACTCTGGGGCAGGGAGTCCTTAAACTTGGAGACTGATCCCCAAGAATTGAAATTGTGTCTGTTCAGAATCGCTTGTTGGTTAGTGATCCTCAACTGGAGGCCCCCGGACGAGTAGACCTTCCTACCAAATAAGTCCAAGAGCCTTGCCTCCTTGGATTTGGGGGCCGGGGCTTGCTGGCCATGCCGCTCTCGTTCGTTGACTGCCAAGACGACCAGCGAACAGGGTGTTGGGTGAGAAAAGAGGAAGTCGAACCCCTTGGAGGGGGCGAAGTACTTCCTCTCTACGCCTTTCGCGATTGGTGCACTGGAGGCCGGTGTTTGCCATATTGTCTTATAGTTAGATTGTAAGTTTTTAATGAGCGGGAGCACAATCCTGGAGGGGCCTTCCGGGCTTAGGATATCAACCATGGGGTCCTCCTGCTCTACCGTCTCCTACGCCTGCAACCCCAGATTGAGGGCTACTCAGCAGAGCAGTGCTTGGTGCGCCCGATGGAGGAGGGCCAGACACTGTCGTGCCCGCCACGGCTTCATCTGGTGAGGAGGAAGAGGTTAGGGCCTTCTGAGCGTCCTCCTCTTCCTGCAACTCCTCACCGACTGGGCACTCCTCTGGGGTATGTCATATCTAAGACGGTGCTGGGCTCGGTGCCGAGTAGGCTCTTTATCGCTCTGGTGGTCTGGAGACCGTGGCCTCCTTGCGAGAGGAGGAGCGCCCCTGCGGGGAGCGGGACCGGTGTCCCGAGGGGCCAGATCTCGAGGTCCTGGGCGAGGGGCCTTGCTGGTGGTAGGCCCAAGGGGTCCAGAATGGCCATTGTCCTGGCTGGCCCCACTGTGGGTGCCAAGCGGCTTCATGTTCCCTACCAGTCAGTGCCCTGTGGGTAAATCTGCTGGACTGGCCCGAGTCTGCCTCCGAAACCACGGACGGTGACCTGGATGGCCACGGTGGTGCCATGGGACGGTATCGGTCCGGGGTCGGAGAGTAGTGACTCTGTGACCGGGACTGGGAGTAGCGTCTTGCTGACCTGGACCTGGACAGGTGACCTCGGGACTGGGAACGACTGCGAGTGGTCGGTCTCGGGGATCGCATGGCTGACACGTCCCGGTGCCTACTCGAGTAGGACTGCTGGGTCGGTGCTGGGCGCTTATTCGGGCCCGATGGCTGTGCAGCCCTCTGCGCTGAGGGTAGCCGGGAGTTCACCGAGGCGGAGCTCGACCGGGATCGGCGCCGTGAATGGTGCCGAGATGGTAACCGTGATGGGCGCACCATTGCCGGCTTGCCTCTGGATGGCAGTCTCAGCCGATTGTCCTTGGCTTGGAGGGGGCCCTCAGCGGACAATACGATGAGGTCCTTTGCTGCCTCAAACTTGTCCGGGGTGGAGGGTTGTTCCAAAAGCTCCTCCAGCCCTTCCTCCTCACTCGATGCGCCTATTCCGGGGCTCGACGGGCCTTTCGGCACAGGAGCCACTGGCACCGGGATCTGTCCTGGGGCCGCCACGCCCTTAGGCGCACTCGGGGTCTTCGCATGCGCTGCCCTCTTATGTGGGGAGCGTCCTCGGGCCTTGGGTTGGCCCTTCGATTTTGCCGGCGAAGATGACCGGTGCCGGGGGCGGTCCTGCTGTGTCAGTGCCGTAGGCTTAGGGTGCCCTGCCGGCACCAGATCACGAACCAATGCCGGGGCACTCCGCACCAAAGTTGACGGTGCCGCGGCCTGCTGTGCCGAAGAGGAGGGCTGTAATGAAGCCTCCATGAGCAGCTGCTTAAGGCGAAAGTCTCTCTCTTTCTTAGTCCTGGGCTTGAAGGCCTTACAGATCTTGCAGCGCTCTTTTTGGCGTGCTTCCCCCAGGCAACGGAGACACGAGTCGTGGGGATCGCTTATCGGCATAAGCTTGCGGCACGTGGCACAAGCCTTGAAGCCTTGGGCGTGCAGCATGCCCCGCCGCCCAGGGCCAGTGTCGGGATTGACCAAACACCTAACACAAAGGAGCTTAACTACTACTAAAAGAACTGATAACTGCTAAGATTAACACTAGTTACTAAGAACTGATAACTGCTAAGAGTAACACTAACAACTAACGCTAAAGGACACTCTCAAGCGAGAGACAGAGTTGTTCCAACGCCGTCACGGATGGTAAGAAGGAATTGAGGGAGGGTCGGGCCCGCAGGGATATATATACGCTAGATCAGGGCGCCACTCTGGCGGGAGGTGGGGTCCCTGCCGGCCCGCCGGGAGCCACTGAGGCAAAAAGTTTCCGACGTCCGTGCATGCAACGCACGCACACCTAATGTGTAATGGACATGAACAATCACTCAAAGAAGAACTCATTTTGCCTATGCAAAACTTTGCAGGTGCAAATTTTGTCCACAAACACTAAGGCTTGGTCTTAGCCTGGCTGAAAGCACATCAATTAGATGGAGAATGCAGACTCATAAGGCTTCCAATGCCCATTTGTAACCAGTCCAATCCAACTTCTAGTAAAGTGAATTGCAGTCTTCCTTTTACTTTCACAGGAATTGGGTTAGACTTTAAGAAACCAGGGTCTTGATCCAGCAAAGTACATCAGCATGGGTGTAATTATAAAGATGTGAGTAGTCCCACCTAGATCAAGACCTAGAACTCACATACCATAACCTTTTAAATTCTATGTGTGTTGTATTTCTGTGAAACATACTTCTTTCTTCCAGCTACCCAAACAGTAACAATTCACAGGCATAAAATGCCATGGGGGACGGGGGGGAATCAGTAATTAATTTTGGAAGAGAAGCTACTCCTGCTTCAATGAGTAATGCAAAGGTTCTCTATTCACAAAGAGAAATTCAACCCAAAACATTTGGAAATCAGATACTGTCTTTAAATAATCAAAACTTAAAACATACTATAGCAATGATATCTTTGCCCTGCTATAACAACATTTTTATAAACTCAAATATATATATGAACTCTCTGATCAAGGGGAAAAAGGTGACTTCAAAATAGAACGATAATCAGCCAACACTAGATAGCACACACCCCCAAATACTTTATGAAGTCTATTCTTTTTAGTGTTGTCAACTTAATGTTATTCTTTTAAAATAATACAAAAGTAATAAATATTTTCTGACATTAGCCTATAAACAAAAATATTGTATGTGTAAATATTTCCTGTACTATGCTATTATGGTCTGTTCATACTGTGTTGATTTCTGCTTGCAGTCCCTTGACTACAATTAAGTTACATCAGTGCATGAGTACAATTCACCCTTTCTTAGTAATGTAATGTCTTAATAGAACAATGACTTTGGTCATATCATACTGTTAGAAAAGAAGACCTAAGACACATTCCAGCTAAAAATACGTTACCAATATATAATGGTAAAAAGATGCTTTCCTTTAACTACTATTTTTTTTTTACAATCTATTTTATTGACCCATTGTGTTTATTTTCAACATTTAAATTACTTCAGATTTACAAAGAAAAAACTTTAGCCAATGGAAGATTTCATACTGAGATGTCTATCAAATGGGTTTTCTGATTGAGTTTTATAAAGTATATTCAGCAGGCGGCTTGGAAGAAATAACTTTTGGGCCAAGTTCTCAAACGTGCTAGAGCTGCATTCAGTACATCTGAGAAGTAAAGGCTTTTTGCCACCTTTCAATCCCCCTAACCTTGATGCAAACTAGAGCAGCCTCAGGACTATTTTAACTTGCTTTAGCACCTATGGGCTGTTGTGCTGGCCCCAAAACACTGAAGTGCAGTGTGCACTTTATACTTAGACACCTTTTACTTCCTCTGGAGATTCCCCATACAAGGAGGAATCCCAGCTGACTGCCCCATATTCTGTCCCTTTTGTGCCACTGTAGCACAACTGAGTTTCCAGCCCTCTTACTTATTTTCTTGATTTTGAAGAAGCTCAAGTTGTTTGTGGAATATACCCTCATCAAGAAAAGTCTATTCAAGTATGTTGTAATAAATGACATTTCAGAAATGTGACTTATGCCTTGGTTCACTAATAATTTTAGTGATGAGACACAATAAATACTTACATGGTGCTGTCACCGAGTTCTTCATAGAGATTATTGGCAGCACTACTTGATGGTTTGCCGGCTGGTAAGGCCATCTGGATTCTTGCTGTCTTTGCACATTCAGCTTGCCGCCTTTGGTAAGTTGTGCAGGGAGAGAAAAAAATAGGTGTTAGAAATATTCTATAGCTTACATGGGCTGACATACAGTAATCAGATGGTAGTTCCTCAAACATTATTGGTTTTGTATTCAAAGAAAGGTAATCACGTGAGCAATTTGTTTCAGCTTTGTATCACTCCATGGCTTGCTCTTTCATTATGGAATTCCAGAGCTCCAAAATGTATCTAAATACTATCACCCACTTTTAAATAATTGCCAAACCACCTGATCACCATGAAATAATAAAACATTAATTAGCAATTACACTTAATTGAGTAAGAGGTCAATTAAGCTTTAACAGTACTTGTTTTCATCAGGTGGTATGTGGTGAACTGGCTGTTTTGGCAAAGTCCTTCATTTATTGACAGTTATTAATGTCGCATTTAAATTTAAACATTTGTAAAGTCTCATTCAAAGTTTAATTTTTATGACTTGTAACATCTTTATCAGCATAAGAGCTGGTGAACAATTTCCCATTTGAATGATTTTTCCAAATGTCCTTGCTGTAAAATCAAAATTTTCTGCATGAAAATTTCAGTTTTGTTGAAAAATTTTGATTGTCTATCAGGAAAATTGAAATGATGGCAACCTGGAAAGCTCTTTTTAATTTCACCTTCTGTCTGCAGGCAGAAAGTGAAAATAACAAGAACCTTCCAGGCAGCCGCACAGACTGAGCACCCTTCTTACTGATACAATAAATCCAAGCGTCACTCAGGGCTGCTTATCGGTGGTAAATCCTCCAAAGAGAAATAGGTGATCTGATGAAACAGGAGTTAAGGAATGCCAAGATCAGCCTACTGGGCAAATGCCTTGTGTAATTATTTCATTCCACGCCCATGTATCCAAATTAAGATGATAAAGATCTGGGTTAGAGGTGAAGCAAGGAGGCTGAACTCCAGGGAGGCAAAGAACCAGGGAGGAAAATTAAATTGACAAGAGTCTTCTAGGCGGACAGCTGACAAGCCTGAAAATTCCATTTTGGATGTCCTGAAACCAAATTTTTCAGGAAATCTCATTCTGCAAAAATATTTACATTTTTCAGAAAAAAATAAAACATTAAATTTTTCACAGGAAGGGACTTCCTTTTTTTGGCCAACTCTAGTCAACATGTAGACCATAAATTCAAGCCCTCTAGTTCATTTGTAGAGGTGAGAAAGAGCAAATAATTACCATGTAACTGGTAACAGGATTGAGAGAAATTTAATTCAGAATCGAGTACAACAGACTCTACCTTGATTTTCAAAATAAATCATGATTATTATTCTTCACATTTATATTATGGTAGTGCCTGGAGCTCAGATGTCATTTACTGAAGTTCTAAAATCATCTAAAAATAGGGAAGTAAAACTGGTTCATTATAAAATATATTATATCTATATCTATATATATTCAGCATTGTTACATTACAAAAAATCCTCTCATATTTGGCTGAAAAGATTTGGATGGTAACTAGGGTTTCCAAGCTCTTACTCTTTAACCTTCCTCCCTGCACCCCCCAAATTAACAATACTGAAGTCTGATATTCTCAGACCCTGGATTGCTCTGGCATTACCCAATAATTGTTTCTTCTGAAGTACTAACTTCATTTCCCCTTTAGAATGCTAGTTTTAAATAATGATATTCATAACCAGGTATTTCTGGGATATGCACTATTCATAGTATATAACCATTACTAATATTGGGCTAACTTAGCCCTGATATAATTCTATTTAATTGAATTGAGTTACTCCAGGGATGAATTTGGTTTACTGACTTTATGTTTCAACGAACACTTATCTCCTGGGTCAATAAATCATGATGTTCACCTCAACGGAAGTCAATATCTGCTAATGACATGTCATAAACATTAAAAGGCCACACAAAGCCATGGAACTCATGGATTCCTATTTTAAGGCTATACCACTTCAAAATCTTGTTAAAGAACAATCACCCAATGATTACAAAATTACACAAAGATACAGAAATATAAACAGCAAAGGATAGGATCATCTTCTCTATCCTGTGCTCTATAGAACATTGACAGACCCTGGTTGTCAGCGGGTGGCCCTTAGTTAAGGCTCTAGAGCAGACTCATTAATTTCTCTCTCTAAGTGGTCTTGGTGCCATTAGATGGGATAGAACACCACACTCGGGGGGGGGGGGGGTGTGTTACATAAGCAAAGCCTTCACATTTTATTGTGTTTTCTTCAGCATATCTGTCCACATTTCCAAATTCAAATTAAGTTAATAAAATAAATGACGTAAAAAGCAAATGGCTCAATTAACACAAAAAAATCAAGTTATTGGCGTATATACATATACAGATAGATATGTGGGGGGTGTTTTCAGTTTAATATAAACTATTTTTAATATCAAGCTATTATTTATTTAGTACACCTCTACCTCGATATAACGCTGTCCTTGGGAGCCGAAAATTCTTACCGTGTCATAGGTGAAACTGCGTTATATCGAACTTGCTTTGATCCACCGGAGTGCACAGCCCCGCCCCCCCCAGAGCACTGCTGTACTGTGTTATATCCGAATTCGTGTTATATAGGGTCACGTTATATCGGGCTAGAGGTGTATGTATGTGTCACATAAAAGGTATGTTAACGTTTAACCCTATTTCTTGGATTCCCTAGCTAGGCAGAGCCTGTGAAAAAGTTAAGAGAACATTTAATTCAGAGTTTTTTGAAGCACCCCTCAATGGGGAGGGATGGGCAGCCTGTGAGTTGGCAAGAGTAAGTCCATTTGGTAACATAATTTTCAGGATCAAAGGGAAAAGGACCTCTTATATGAACAGAGGCAGGCACCATCTTACTGGCTTCCCCTTCCTAGAAATTTGGCTCCTGGAGTAGAAGGGACAGCTGGTGTAAACATACTGTGGCTTCTTAGGAGCACCTATGGAATTGATTCTCACCAGAATTAACCTTCACTAGAGTCATGAATGAAATAGGGGATGTTGTTGTGCCTCCATGTCCCACACAGCCCCAACAGAAAATTCTTTTCAGAGTAAAAGAGAGATTGTCGTTCTGGAAGCATTATTTCACCTTCAGTATGGGCCTAAGACCCCCTCCATGTGCTTTAGTGAAGCAGACACTCAGAGCATACCATTGATTTACCAAACCTGCTATCTTGGCTATGACCTTGGCCAACACCTGATCTTTTATAAGATGGCATCCCATCTTTAAACCTGTGCATAAAATGTACTTAGTTAATTGTATAATGCTGTACAATGGGGAAAAAAATCCTCTCTTCTCTCTGCAGGCAAACAACATGACATTTGATTGCCTTATCTTAGCATATAACTGAATGTTTTATTAAATGGTCATAAAATTAAGACGTTTCTTTTTAAATCTCAGGTAGCAATGCATTCTACAGTTTGACTATATGAAGTATTTCCTTTCACTGGCAATACATTTACTTCTCTTAAATTTCAAATGGCCTTTGTTCTTGTATAATGATAAAAAGTAGATATTGATCAGCTATCATTATTCTTAAACAAGTGTAAGAAGCAAATCTAAAAGTAAATACTTACTCTTTAAATCTGTTGTCATGCAAGAGAGAGAGAGAAAGTCATGTTAGAAGTGTTCCATTTATAACAACAATTATCTGAAACAGTGAACCTTATATTAATAATAAACTAAGAGTGACAATCATTTTACATGTTAAATTGCAAAATTAATGACATATTTAAGAACCATTATGTTTCAGTAACTGAAAATCATTTAGTTCCTTTTGTGATTGTGAGACTATATAAAACTATCATCCATAAACATGAATTACAGGGGGACAAATCAGTTACGGGCTACACAGAATCTGAAAAAAATATTGATTAAAGATGTGGATATTGAAGTATGAATTAGGATTTTTACAAGTAGAATATTAAAGATGAAGTAATTTTTATAATTGCCTCCTTATTTTAACATGGTGAATATTAAATAAACAGTCCTTCATAGTAAAGCACAATTACATTTTGGCTTCTATGTAGAATATGCCACCCTTGCTATGATTAATTCATACTATATTTTTCATAATTGGCTTTTTGGTTTGTCCTAGATAGTGAATTCCAAAGCATCACTTAAAAGAAAATAATAATGATAATTTATTAGATTATTTACAAGCAATACATACAGTCAGTGAGCTGTGCTTTAACAGTGATAATTTCACATTAAAAGTAAGCAATGTAAAACTCATTTAGTTTAACTTTTATTTTTTTAAAAATGTAATAAGTAAAATTAATTCTTTGGATGTTAGCTGATCATTGAGCTGGAAAGTATTGAAAAACTATCCACTACACACAAAAGAGTTTTAATATCAAGCAAGTCTTAATGTTTCCATTATATGTGCACTGAGTGTGACAGTTACATTTATTCAGCTATAATCTTTGCACTAAGTGGCAAAATTGAGCAGCTAGTTTGCCAGAAATGTTACCGGGAGATTATATTAAAGCAGCTTTGAAAAAGGGGAGCTAAGGAGTAAGACAAAAATGAACTTGTTTTCTAAGCAATTCAATATAGTATAAGGTTTATATTAAGATGGAAATCATGTATATTCTCTTCAGTCTAAATGAATTCTATTGATTTATTTTTCATAATACTAATAATTTATTTGTGGTGGTTCGATATAAAGTCCAACTCTACATGATACCTGTAGACAAAAAAATTGTGATTTTAGATGGACGGCAGCTAAATAGATTCCTTAAAGCAGTCTGATATATTTGGGACCTGATTCTGTTCCAATGGATGTCAAGGGGAATTTTGCAATTTGCTTTTCCTTCCTTGAAAGAAATCACACAGAAGTCACATTGCAAACTAATGAGAACCTTTGTTTAGTAAAAATTTACTGTATGAAAATTTTAAACACAGTATGACTCAAGAAACATGGGAGGCCTGATCCAACATAGGGATATATTTTCTGGAAGTATATTGTGAGGTGCAGGGCTCTCAATGGTATATTTTGCCTGGAAGGGGAATGGTTAAACACTGCTTGGGGAGAGGAGGATGTGCTTATTCAGCACATACTCCCCATTCAATCCTGACAGAAGGGCTCCAGTCTGGATTGCCTGAGGTGTTTTAGGGTTATCCTCCCCAGGAAGAGCCCCTGGCTACTGCAGGAGCTGATTAAACCCATGGCCTTTCAGACTCTTTTTGGAGGATTAGTCTCTAAAAAACCCTGGTAAAATACAGATATAAATGCTACTCAAACAAATATCAGCCATTTAAAAATAGCTATAAACCAGTTACTCCTCTTATGTGACTATTAAGCATGCCTTCAGGCATACTAGGGTTCTTTCATGCAGTGATGTCTCCTTAAAAGATTAAGTAAATTTGATTTATAATACAAACCACCAGAATACTGATCATCCCTATCTCTAGGGAATATTCTAACTCAGCTATTAAAAATGCCAAAATACAAGTACTCCATTTTTAAAGAGAATTGTTACTCAACTTACAGTTGTAAAACATAAGATTGCTTTTGATTTTATTATCTGGAGCCCAAAATCGTATCCACATACAATATATAATGGCTACAGACAGATATACAGCCAAAGTTAGCCCTATCATAAGTACAACTAAATTTATGTCACTGTAGTTGCAGTTGCTTATGACAGGGCATTGACAAACAGTACTGTGTTCTATCCCAGTTACCGTTTGGGAAGGAACAGCATGACTGGTAAGCCTAAAATCTCACCTGGTAAATTACACCATATTGTAGACCTGCAATAATATTCATATTCCAGTGATCTATTATAATACATGCACATTGGTTTCTTTATATTCTTTCACCCAGTGATACATGGCCTCAAGTTGCGGTCTGCAAAGGCACTGGTACTTAATCGCCCCAATATAACAGACAGGGATCTGATAGTGGGGCATCCTTTGTAAGAACTTCTGAGCTCTGGAAAGCCCTCCCACAATTGGTTCTAAGTAGCTGAGATTTGCAGAGTAATAGGGCATGCTGCAGGGCCCATTTGCTTTACCTGGCCTTTGAAGAGAAGGAGAGGGATTGAGGTATACGCTGATGTATGGAGGTGTTAGTATTTGATTACTACTGTCTTGGAGAAGGTGTGAGCTCACTGAATTGCATTTTGTTTTTGTAATTTTAAATATTGGAAGGTTGCTCAGAGATTGTATATGGACACAGTTTATTTTATTTTTATTGAAAGGAAAAAGGAAATATTATATATGGTCTCAATTTCCAACTGAGTATACGGATTAATGAGAAAACCTCAAACTGTTGGGTCAGATGAGCATACAAAAGTTAAGATGTTTATCCATTTGTTAGCCAAACTATTTAAAATTCTTGAATCCATTAAGTGTAACAAGAAATTTAAAGCAAATAGATTCTCATGAGATTTCTGCCTATTCAAAAAGAGCTAGAATACAACAAGAGCAACCTTTCTACGGTATGTTTTGATGCTTGAACTTCAGTCCAAGTAGTTCACAGGTATGAAAAAATCAAAATAATAACTGCCTCATATTTTAGAGCCACAATAAAATTTTGGGTCGTCTCATTTTCCCTGCAATATAAAAGTTGAATTTTGATTGCTGAGCTACCAACAGTTTGGGCATATATGGACCCAGAGTTCTGGCTGAAGCATGATAAAGAGAAAGCTAGATATGAAATTCAGATTGCAATCCGTGTTCACATGTTTGATATTTGGATTCAGGGTTTTGGTTTCACTTCATCTATAATCTGAAAGAATTACTCCATCATATATATATAATAAATATAAAAAATACATATATACATAAAGACATGAAGAGGCGTCAGACATTAAAAATAACCAGACTGTAGATTGGCTATGTGGGACAGCTTTCAAAGCAGACCAGTGTTCAGGGCTACCAACTATATTTCCCCTGTAGTAAGTGTATAGGTTATTTGAAAGAATTTTCAATGACAAAGAAATTTGGAGTACTTACTGTCTGTAGCTGACCATAACTATTAAAATAGCAGGCATGCAGCAAAGGATGATTATGACAGCCAAAGCAAGCAATGCTCCTTCTGTGTAGCCTACAGCTTGTGCCTGCTTCTTAACATTGGCCACCACGTCTGGGGTGCGGATTTCCAGAATACGTCCTCCTTGCCCAAGGTATGGCTGAAATTCTTTATTGATATCCAGAAGTTTTCCATCCAAGAACCTTCAATATTACAAAACAAAACTATTACAGCAGATCTAGTTAATTCTGTTCTGACTACTAGTTCACTGAGTTAATAACTATATGTTCTGTATATACTGCTATAATATGTATCTCATCTTTATGTACTTACGAATCTTACTATTCTTTCATAACCCCTTTTTCAGTATTATCATTGATGTATTTAATAGTAATCTCCCCTAGAGACTGATACCTTGATGTGTTGGGGTCACTTGTCTCCATGACCCCAAGAGCTACTTCAATGGGAGTTAGAGTTAAACAAACATGACAGATTGAAGGACAGAGACCACGCATAAAAAAAAATCAGTCTTCTGGTCCTCCTGGTTGGGTGTTGAGCATGAAGTTGATTTAACCCCATACAATACTTTTGTTATGGAAACAGTAGAACAAATAAAATGCCAAATACAGATCCTTGGATAGGTTGGATAGCCCTCAAATGGACAGCATGATGGATATCAGCCAAAAACAGCTCTGAAAGAACACTGTTGCCTGTAGAACAGAGTTCCAGGCTTGTTCCAAACTTTGTGTGGGGTTTTGGAACGTGAGGACTATGCTAGCATCAGAAAGTCAGCCCAAATCATCAAAGAAATGGAAAATTATAACATAGAACGCAGGTGGCCAGATGCAGATATAATCAAAATGACTGCCTAGGAAGGAGTACTGTGGAAAGGGATCTGGGGGTCATAGTGGATCACAAGCTAAATATGAGTCAACAGTGTAATGCTGTTGCAAAAAAAAGCAAACATCATTCTGGGATGTATTAGCAGGAGTATTGTAAGCAAGACACAAGAAGTAATTCTTCCACTCTACTCTGCGCTGATTAGGCCTCAACTGGAGTATTGTGTCCAGTTTTGGGTACCACATTTCAGGAAAGATGTGGACAAATTGCAGAAAGTCCAGAGAAGAGCAACAAAATGATTAAAGGTCTAGAAAACATGACCTATGAAGGAAGATTGAAAAAATTGGGTTTGTTTAGTCTGGAGATGAGAAGACTGAGACGGGACATGATAACAGTTTTCAAGTACATAAAACATTGTTACAAGGAGGAGGGAGAAAAATTGTTCTTCTTAACCTCTAAGGATAGGAAAAGAAGCAATGGGCTTAAATTGCAGCAAGGGTGGTTTAGGGTGAACATTAGGAAAAACTTCCTAACTGTCAGAGTGGTTAAGCACTGGAATAAATTGCCTAGGGAGGTGGTGGAATCTCCATCATTGGGGATTTTTAAGAGCAGGTTGGACAAACACCTGTCAGGGATGGTCTAGATAACACTTAGTCCTGCCTTGAGTGCAGGGGACTGGACTAGATGACCTCTTGAGGTCCCTTCTAGTTATATGATTCTATGAAAATGAAAAACAACAATTAAAACTGATTTTACCCATGAAATCCAGATGGAGGAAGAGAAGGAACTGCATTGATCTTGAATGTTGATGCACAAAGAGCAATTTTAGACTGGTAATCAGTTAATGGCAAAATTATACAGGCAAGATTTCAGATACTGTCATTCAATGTTATACCCTACTGAATGAATATGACAAGATTGATCAGCCTACTTGTTATAACATTCTGCAGGACTTCATCAGCAAAGTCCCATAACATGATATTCTCATTGTTTTGGGCAATATGCATGCTATGCTGGGGACAGATAATCATGGCATAATGGCACACATGGAACTGGCTTCCATCAAAATGGTGGCAAATGTGTTCTTGAACTATGTCAGTTGAATCACTTTATTATTAAAGGGATACTCTTTCCTCAAAAAGAGAACCATAAAACAACATGGATCTCCCAGACACCGTTACTAAAAATAAAATAGATCATTTTTGTACATACAATGTTCTAATTATCACTTCAAGATGTCTGCATATACAATGGGGCATACGTAGGCAGTGATCATCAACCATGTATTGCCACCATGAAAATGAAATTGAGGAAACTAAGAGTAAAGAAAATTACAAGAAAGATTAAAATAATTAAGCTTGGAGCTAACCAAATAAGGAATGTTTCTGAATTACAGTTTTCAAACAAGCTTTCAAATATGGCAGAAACAGTATTTAAATGATAAAGAAATGGCATGGGAAGCCATTAGCAAATCGAATATCATCCTTGAATCTAGCAAAGGTAAGAAGGAAGAGTGGACTATCAAGACCACATGGGATGTTATTGCATAAGGAAAACAAGCTAAGGTAAATCTACTCAATGCCTTAAGGCCAAAGTAAGGTAATAATTGAAAAGAGGAATATAGAGATAAAGAAATAAAAAAAGATCAGCCAGAAAAAGCATATATCAATAGATAGGCACTGGAAACAGAAATGGCAGCAATGAAGGAACACATGAGAACACTTTATCAAACCACTATATGACTTGCTGGAGACTTTAGCCACAGCAGGGAAGGTCCAATGAAAGATAAACAAGGGAAAACCTTAGACCAGCAAACGAAAAGATGGATAGAACACTTCCATGATATCCTTAACAGATTCTTGCCAGAAATAACATTTAACTTCGATAATCATAGAATCATAGGGCTAGAAGGGACTGTAAGGGTCATCTAGTTTAACCCCCTGCCAAGATGCAGGATTTGTTGTGTCTAAACCATCAAAGACTAGATGGCTATCCAGCCTGCTTTTGAAAACCTCCAGCAACCTCCCTAGGCAGTCTGTTCCATTGTCCTACTGTTCTTACAGTTAGGAATTCCCCTCTCCCGCCCCATCTTTTCTAGGGAAGAGGGAAGAACTTGATGTTTTCTGTGAGGATATTACTCTGGATGAACTTAAAGTAGCCATAGAAAGATTAAACAACAACAAATCACCAGGTGAATATCAAATCACAGCAGAAGTTCACCCCCGACTCTAGGCTTCAGAGCCCAAGCTCCACCCTGAGCTGCACCTTCAAAGTACTGTTTATACAGCTATTTTTACAGCACCAGCCCACTAGCTTGAGTCTTTTGACCTGGGCTGGGAGGCTCACTCCGAAATGTTTAAACATATCCTGAATGACCTCACTTCCCTCATATTAAAAGGAATGGGATTCCATGGAGAATATGCCACTAAACTGCCTTTCAATAATTTTTGATGTCATTCTTACATCTGCTCTGCATAGAAGTTAGATCATTTAGCCTCTAAGTATGTGCTATTTATCCAACAAAGCATAGCATGTATTGGGCCAGATTCTTTCCTGTGTCAAGATCTGCTTGGGGCTGGGGGTAAATGAGCAAGCCAAATTATCAAGCCACACCTGCTCCAGTGATTGTGTAAATTAGAGAAAGCTAGGGAAATGCCCTGTATGCTCAGGTGGGGGATGGCTTATGCAGAAACCTGTTCAAGCTAGTTCATAGTACCTACTCTTTCAAGGGAATTCTTAGCTGAGCAGTTGTGTCCAGATTCCTGAGTGGCATGCAAAGGGGCTGGAACAGGGGAAAATAATGCCCACAATCTTTATAATACTTTAACTACATTAAGTAGAGCACGATCATACATTTTTAAAGTTAGTTTGGGACTCATGAAAGTTGCTAGTCTGACATCAATGTAAACCGAGCGTTCTATTTATTCAGAGAATGTACAGTACAAAAATCAGTGTAAAATCGATATCATGACACCATATATTTTCAACCCTCTTCTGGAAGAAGTACTACTACTGTAGTATAATGCATGCAGTGTAGTTGTAGCCGTGTTGGTCCCAGCATGTTAGAGACACAACATGGATGAGGTAATATCTTTTACTAGATGAAGTTCTGTTGGTGAGAGAGACAAGCTTTCAAAGAAGAGCTCTGTGTGGCTCAAAAGCCTGTCTCTTTCTGCTGAGATTTTCACTAAGAAAGCAATTGAGATAACCTTGTCCACTACACACTGGCTATATCCTATTAGCTCATTTTACATATGTCATCAAGACAGCCATCAGATGACAATACAATTTGATCACAACCAACATTGACTAATATTCTCAATTCTGGACTGTTGGCTTCTGACTATTAGTAGAAAACTATAACAACACAGGTATGAAAATAGACAAAGGAGTTTGCCAGGACAGGTTTAGACACTACTGGAAATTAGAGTTAATCATCAGGGACTACATTCTACTGTCATTACTCAAAATCTATAGTAACTATAGATGTATAATAGTGTAAAAGAGTATAATTTTGGACCAAAGTTAACAAACTGGTGTATTGAGATACACTGAAAAAAGCAAAATAAATTTTGCTGAAACTAGAGATAGTATTGCTTAATTTAGGTGTCAGATCGCAGTTTTGTAACTTGATCTGAGTAAGGGGCAGCATATGGCTATGCTATTCCAGGAGCGCACCAGGGAATTAATTGTGATTGAGAGTCACAATTAATTCCCTTATTCTCCACTTACCGAACAGGAATGGGGCTGTTCAAAAATTTTCCATCTTAATTGTTTTTCAATGAAAAATTTTGGTTTTGATTAAACTACAAATTAAAATTGCCACAAAGAGTATCTGCTTTCCACAGAAAAAAATCATTTTTAAATCAAAATGTTTTGGCCTAAAACTCAAAATCTAACAGATTTTTTTTTCTGGGCCATGATGTCCTTTTCAAAATGGTCACCTAATCGTGGGCAGTTTCTGACCAAACTCCCATTGACAACAACAGGCGATGGCAGCCATTTTGAAAAAGGATAGTTCTACATGGTCTTCAGTGTAATAAAAAATTATTCCTCGGGGGGTCCTCCTGAAGTTATGAACAATAATGCAATATAGTACCATTAATCAAAAATATCTTCATATGCAATCTAGGCATATGAATTCCATTTAGTTTAAACTCTAAAGGAAGTTTGAAGTGTCTGTGTTATTACATTATTAAGATAATTTGAGATACAGAAACAATCTGCTACTGGACGCTAAATTTCTTAAAGGACCAATTTTTAAAATTAATTTTAACTGAAACTAGTTAACTTTTACCTTTAAAATCTCAGAATATTCATTCTAAAAAAATCAAAAAGTGCTATAATTTTTGGGAGGATATGCTGCTTTCTTCATACACAACATATGTGGTTGAATCCTTGCTTATGTGTAATGTTCAGCTAAGCATGAACTATGGAAACATGAGCAGTGCTTCCATAATACTCAGAGCCGGCTCCAGGCACCAGCTTCTCAAGCAGGTGCTTGGGGCGGCCGCTTGGGAGAGGGGTGGCAGGTCCAGGTATTCGGCGGCAATTCGGCGGACGGTCCCTCACTCCGGCTCGGAGTGAAGGACCTCCCGCCGAATTGCCGCCGCAGATCGTGATTGCGATCGCGGCCGCGGCTTTTTTTTTTTTTTTTTTTTTTTGGTTTTGGCTGCTTGGGGCGGCCAAAACCCTGGAGCCGGCCCTGATAATACTACCTTGATAATGGAATAATGATTAATCATTCATTGATCCATCAACTCCTTCTAATGTTCCACCAAAGGTCGTGAGAATAATATTTTCTTTAAGAAAGAATACTTTGTCCTTTTTTATTACTATGTTTTGCTAACATTCATAATTAAGCCTTTGGCCCGTTTTCAGATAATGTGTTTGTTTTTGGTAATTTAGCAAAAATAATTTACCCTTACCTAAACAGAATCTGCAATATGAATGTTGCAAATGCAAGCATAATGGAGACCAGAGCTCTAATTCTTCATTTGCACACTAGATGTCACTGGTGTATGGTAGATGTCCTCTGTGCTGATGAAGAATATGCAAGTATTCAGCTTTGCCAGCATTATACCTCTGGAAGACTTTAACACCGTCTCAGTTAAGATTCTGTTAACTTTTTTTTACAAACCCTTATTTTAAGGGGTTCATAACTCAACCATACACATTCACTACATACTGCACAAGGGCTCAGATGGGTGGATTTTTTAAATGTAGGATATTTTTAAGGTGAATAGATAGAAGAGAATTCTTTATAAATTACAATGCTTTTAGTGCACTAATAAATAAAAAACGTGTAATTAAAATATGCTGGTATTTTCAGTCCAAATAGTTTAAATGGTTTCATTGCTTTTTAGTCATTTGTGGAAAAAATAATTTGATACAGTTGCTGCGATACTTGAGAATAACCTCAAATAGATTTTCTATACTTACTGTGCATTCACAAGACAGCACATAGGCCAAGACAGATCATATATTTAACCCTTATTGATCACGAGTTCTGAAGAAGACTGTGCAGTCCTCATTGTTCATAAGTATTATAATGATTAGCGTATGTAAAAATCACCCATGGTTCTGAGAAATTCTTACTGTGCCCAATTGGCAATAAGCAGCATAGGTTAAAGTTTAAATTTTAAACAAAATTCAAATTTTACTGGCTTTTGTTTCTGCAAGTCTAATCTTATCTGTTATTTGAACAGAACTGTTTGAGTGGGAATGATTAAATGCAATCTGAAAAATTGCTACGGTGATACCACATCTGCTCTAGCCAATGACTCAGATGCTGAACTGCATTCAAGCTACACTTGGTGCAGTTCAGGAGGTGAGTATAATAGTGGCTTTAGGTACCTTCAGGTATTCGTCCCCCCCAGTCTAACTCTGAGACTAGCTGGAGACTGGAGCAGTAGTGTAAGTTAGACAGCCTTGATGCTGCCCTAACTTGTGTCTAGCTGCCAATAGCCCTTAGGTCCATTTTGGCAGCAAGAGATGATAGGATACCTCAACCACTTCCCTCTTGTACAAACCGTGCTCTTTGCGGCAAGGGGATAGTATAGGAATTGCTACTGTGCCTCTAAGTCACCTGAAAATTCATCATATATGGGGAATGTTTAGGGGACCAGAACTGCTGACACAAGAGCCAGGGTCATATCCCAATATTCATCAATAGTCCCAATTAAAGATTCTTTTCTGAAATTGACAGGTAAAGGCTGGAACCTTCTATTAAAGCTCAAAATGTAGATTAAAGCCAGTGATCCAATTATGGATCATATACAGAATTACACTATATGTATTGTAAGTTAATGTTTAGTAAAGGATCACTGAAGGAAATCTGAAAGTATTTTCCCATACTCAAATAATAATTTTGTATGAATGCTAAAACTACAAATGGGCAAACTCATGGGCTAAATAGGAACTGTTCTGAATGTTCTCCATACCTCCTATATTAAAATATGAGCCTCTTCCAAGATTGGGAAATACTGGGTTAGGCAGACCCATCCCCAGTACCATCCCATAACTCCTACCATTGGCCATCTTCATCTCTGTATTTAAATAGAGACTTGATGTGTTTTTCTATCTCTGACTATTAGCCCCTGGCATCTGCTGTTTATTACACAGGGTTCCCGGCTACCAAGAATCTTCCTTCTGGTACTGAACTCCCTGCAATGATCATTCTTAGTGGGTTGGCATAGGGTGGTTATAAAACCTGGCAATCTCTTTCCAGTGGGAGGAGGACTACTAATGTTGCCTCTGAAGACATCCCACTTGTGCGGTGGGGAAGGATCACTGAACCTCCCCGTTAAAAGCCCAACTACAGGTAGAAGGCTGCAGTTTTAGGGAGGGAGTTTCTCTAGATTTGAATAAGCATCTGAGCTTATCTGAACCAAATCTTTTGAGATTCACCCCTCACTAGCTAAAACATGGTAATGCTTCAGATTTCAAGTAATGAAACTCTTCATTCCTCTCCTTTACTTTACTATGATGATGCTTATTCACCTCTACCCTAAGAGCAGGAAAGCATTCTCCAGGATTTTGCTGATTTAAATTTTTAAAAGCTTTAAAAGAAAAAAATGCACCGACTATGGAGGCACATGAAGCATTTTAATGAGGTTCCTTCCACAGCTAATATTATCCTTTAGCAGTACAAACCGGGAAGGCTAATGGTTTTTATATGTCTGAACATTTGCATTTTAACCTCTCCTCACTATACAGTACTGTATATCCAAGTCTGGACTACAAAATACATTTCTGTACTTTCAATGGACCCTGACATAAATATGGCCAAATTTTCTGCCCACACAAGGGCATTTTGTCAGCAAAAATCCACAGTATGCGCACATAACAGGTAATTACCCATATGCATGTGCATTGGCTCACTTTGTATGTAGGTAGATTAAGGCAGGATCTTGCACTACCACATTTGGAATCCAAGTTTGAATTTAGGAACACTGTGCTACAAGGATCTACAAGGATCACAATCATCATGATAGCTGGAGCACACGCTATCTACAGGAAGTATGTTCAGACTAGTTTGCACTTGGTAGAGCCATTCTCTAACATTCTCCAAGACTCCCAATAACTTCACCATCAAATGTGGTCATCTGGGATGAAAGAGTCAAGGGAGAGCAGCAATGAAGAGTTTACGGGGGCCTAAACTGTGGGCCCCATTTAATTTGAATGTATCCCACATGCAAATACCTCTCATAATGCAGGGGCCAGATTATCCCACCAGTTGTGGACACAATTCCCATTGACTTTGCTGAGAGTTGAGTGCAACTGATGAGATAATTGGGTCCTGGGTTCTTCTTGGGGGATTTGACAAGCACTCTTTTTATGGCTACAGCAACAGATCTCTTCTGTACTTCCTCAATGGACCTGTAACAAGCACCCACTGATTTTCAAGGGGGTCAGCCTAATCCAGGTACTGTATGTAATCCCTCCATCCATCCATCATGCAACTATTTGCTTCACCCTGTCTGTTCTATCATCCATTTGCATCTATGGCACAAATTAAATAAATTTAGAACTGGTTGATAGGTCTCGAAATGTAATTGTAAACGGGGAAACATCATTGTTGTGGCTCTTGTAGGGTCCTTGGGGGATTGATTCTTGGCTTTGTGTTATTTAACATTTTTATCAATGACATGAAACAAAACATAAAATCATCACTGATAAAGTTTGCAGATCACAAAAAAATTGGGGGAAATGTTAAATAAAGAAGAGGACAGGTCACAAATACAGTGCAACTTCGGATTGCTTGCTTAACTAGGTGCAAGGAAACAATACGAGTTTTAGTATGACTAAACGTAAAGTCATAAATTTAAAAAGTCATCAATCTTGAGAAGCAGACTCTGAAAGAGATTTTGGAGTTGTGGTGAAGGATCGGCTGACTATGAGCTTCCAGTATGATGCTAAAAGGGCTAACAAGATACTTGGATGCATAAACAAGGGAATATCAAGTAGGACTATAGAGATTATATTACTTCTGGAGTTGGCATTGTTACAATTACTATCAGAATACTGTGCCCTGTTCTGGTGTCTGACATTTAAAAACTGGAGAGGGTTCAGAGAAGAATGCTTAAAGGACTAGAAAACATGCTTTATAGTTAAAGTCTCAAGGAAATTATCAAAGAGAAGATTAAGGGGTGATTTGATCATTCCTATATTTACACGGGGAATAGAAATTAGATAATAGAGGGTTCTTCAATCTAGAAAAATCCAATGGCTGGAAGCTGAAGCTTGACAAACTGGACTAGAAATAAAAGACAACATTTTAACAGTCAGGATAAATAACCATTGGAACAATTTACCAAGGGGCATGACGAATTCTGCACTGGAAATTTTAAAATCAAGATTAGATGTTTTTCTACAAGATATACTCTAGTTTAGGGTTACCATACATCCGGTTTTTCCTGGACATGTCCGGCTTTTCGGCAATCAAACCCCCGTCCGGGGGGAATTGCCAAAGAGCCGAACATGTCCGGGAAAATGCCGGCCGGGCACTTCCCCTCCCGGGCTCCGGCGGCGCAGAGTCCGGAGGCATGGGGGCTGCCCGAAGCCGGTAGCGCTCGGGCAGCCCGGCTCTTAAACAGAGCCGAAGAGTCAGGGGAGGAGCAGAGCCTCCGGCTGCGGCGGCTCTGCTCCTCCCCTGACTCTTCGGCTCTGTTTAAGAGCCGGGCTGCCCGAGCGCTACCGGCTTCGGGCAGCCCCCATGCCTCCGGACCCTGCGCCGCCGGAGCCTGGGAGGGGAAGTGCTCGGCTGGGGGTGCAGGGTCCGGAGGCAAGGGGGCTGCCTGAAGCCCAAGCATTACCGGCTTCACGGTTTGCCGGGCAGCCTCCAGACCCTGCGTCCCCGGCTGGGCGCTTCCCCTCCCGGGCTCCAGCTGCGCTGGGGAAGTGCCGGCCGGGGGCACAGGGTCTGGGGGCTGCCCAGCAAACCGTGAAGCCGGTAGCGCTCGGGCAGCCCTTTCCGCGAGGAGGGGGCGGAGTTAGGGCGGGGTTGGGGCGGGGAAGGGGCGGAGTTGGGGCTGGGCTGGGTGGGAAATGGGCAGGGCCAGGACCCCGTGGAGGGTCCTCTTTTTTTATTTGTTAAGTATGGTAACCCTACTCTAGTTCAAACAAGAAGTAATTTTGGAAACTGCTCTGGCCTCTGCTATACAGGAGATCAGACTAGATGATCACACTGGTCTCTTCTGGCCTCATAATTGTTGTCTGTATGGATCTAGGTACCTCAGACTGTAATTAATCCAAAAGAAAGCTTACGGCCATTTGCTTTTTAGATCTGTGACGGACACAGACTGCCTTATGCCATCTTTGAATGCTCTAGTCTAACTCTCACTGCGGGAGAAGCAAACACTCAGACAAAATGTAGGAAGAAGCAGCAGACAACAGTTGATCTGAAAGACTAGGTAAGCCTTTTCCTTGCTTTCATACAAATACAAGACTCATGGAAATACATTTGGAAACCAAGCTAAAAATAATAGTTCTAAGAGGGTAATTTCTGCAGGTGGCAGAGAAGGAATTTATCTATTCATATATACATTTTGATTGAACACAGTGCTTACAAAAAGTGACAGAATGACATCTCTGTAAAGTAAGGTACTCATTTAGTCCCATAAACTACTCCCAGCCATTACCTAGAGATACCATGTCTAGAAGTGAGAAGGTAATTTAATTTCCATGCCATTCGGTCGTTGGCTTCTGAGACTACCAAAGATAAGCCAATAGTTGTGGTGGTTTTTGTGATGCCGGCAAATGTTCACCCACTTGGAAATTAATTAAGAACATGAAGGAATTGCCATAGTGGATTAGACTATTAGATTTACTGCCATATTTTGTCTACAACAGCAGCCAGTACCACCTTTAAAGGAAAGTGCATCAACCCTGTAATGAGCAATGGCGCAAACTACCCAGAGGGGAAGTTCTTTCTTAAACCCATTAGTTAGTGGTTGGCTTTAGCCCTGAAGCATGAAGGTTTATAACCCCTATAATTGTTTTAATCCTATGTAGATCCTATCCTAGACTGTGCATATTCTCACTACACACATAAATGTCTAGCCATTTAATATATGGCAATGACTTTCAGCCACTATCAATCTGGTCTTGGATTGCCCCCTCCCACATAAAGGTGACCACTGGTTTCACTAGAGTAGAAAAGCTCCATGAGAATCCACTCCATAATAAGCTCCTCCATCAATCCATTGAAGGTACAGTGTTTGTTTCTGAGGAATGAGCAGCAGGAGGCACCCACAAACACCATATTTTTCCAGAGATCTGTAAGAATCTTGGGAAGAATGGAATTGAAGGTTGTGAATCAGCAGAAGTCCAAGGCACTGAAGGAAAATAAAGATAGTGTGCTGCAAAACAGGCAACAAGAATACAGACATCAGTGACAAATGATTTTAAATACTTACTTAAAAAGTTCATTCCTCATTATAGCTCGGTTTGTTTGAGGGTCAATTGCATAGACCATTAAGTCAGATTTGGAGTAATCCTCTTCTGAAAAGCCATCTCCAAATCTGCGGGCTCCAATGGATTCTACCACAACCGTTGCACCAGGAATCTGATCTTGAACATAGCGTTCCAAAATCCTGAAAATGAAATAGAGTCAGAAAGTTATGGTGATTTATTCATTCTAACAAAGACTAACAAAAACCTGAACTGTAATCTAATAGACCAAAACATTGGCTTTGTAGGCTGCTAACCCTATGAGTCCCATTCATAAAATCCCCATTCCAACATAACCTCTTAAATACTCACCCCTTAGGAAAAAACTTAGCAATGTTAGGGGAGGTCATTGCACACAGTTTCCTTAAGTCTAACTCTTTGCATTTATGATATAGTTTGAGTTTTAAATGCCTCATGGGAAATTGCAACTGTATTTTACAAATAAAACTGTCAAGCTTTTGTGGAATTATATGGTTTCAGAACTCTTTAGTTCTACCTTTACACTTGAGGGGTAGTAAATTCTCTCACACACAAAAATAATATCCTCAACCATTTTCAGTGGAGTATATCATCTGAACATACAGTATGACACAACATATCAGGTACGAGTATACCTGCAACCCCTAAAGGTGTAAATAAGCTTTACAATCATGGGAGAGGTTGGAGTATTGGTCTGATAGGTTTACTACCGGAAAATAAAAATTATCTGTAAACAAATTGCAAAAGTTATACAGAAAGTGACAAAGGATGACAGATAGGTTAAGTGATTTAGAGACAGCTAAGTCCAAGATCTCAGGGGCATAACAACAATAAACTACAGCAGATCTACTTTATTTTACTTCCAGAAAAGAAGCAATCAATGCAAACTGCTGTATGTAGTATATGGTAATACACTCAATGAAATATCAGCTTGAATACCAATGTGTCAATAGGCAAGAAAAATAAGATTCATAAGAAACATACTAGACTACAGAAGATAACATTTACTGACCATTTTACTGATTCTTGATGGTGACCCTTTCACTAATTTTAATATTTAATACATTTCCTTTTTCTGTGTGTTATTGATCTTGCTAAGTTGCAAATTAATGTTTGCAGAAGTTCTCACACAGAATAATACTTACTTATGCAAGAAGTCCCATTGGCTGTATCAATAACTGACTTTAGTGGGACTACTTGAATCAGTAAGGATTACTGGATGTGAGCAAGGGTTTTAGAATCAGGTACTGAGAAAACAAAACTTTATTTTGTCATATTTTTCCTATTTTCCATATGAATTCCTATAACATGATACTCATTATTTCAACATCATGTGTATTTGCTATTTTTACATTCATTTTATTTTAATTTCTTGGAGAGGTTATTCTTTTCCTCCTCCTTTTACTGTGTCCTACAGCAGTGCCTTAGGTATTTCTGCTCAGGGTAGGTATGAGCTCTGCTTCTTTCTTGTTTCAGGGAAAACTCTACAAACCTTCATAAATATGTTTTTCATGAGTATTTAGGAGTAATAACAAATATTTCAGGCCTTTTCCATAAATAGATAATTTTATGTAGAGCAGGTCTACAAAGTGAACAGGCCCCAACAACTTTAAGGGATTCATATACATCGATGAGAGAAAAATAAAAATTTGGACTATGACTGACTGAAATCATACACATTCAGGAAAATATGTGGTGTTGTGCAATAGATGGCCTGGAAATACAAAAATGGAAGAGGTTTGCCGAACAAAATTGCTAATATAGTACTAGAACTTGTGTAGGGCGTTTAGGACTGATCAAACCTGTGTCAAGATAGACACTTTCATTGGGTCAAATAACTGGAAACCTTCTGCTTTTCCCTGATAAATCATTACCACATGTAGTCAGCAGAGAAAAGTAACGCTGAAAGAGCAATACTGCTAAATCACAATTTTAAAAGATTATTGACTTCCGTTAATTTCTAATACTCCTCTTCCCTTCTCTTTGTGAAAATGCCAAAATACCCCTGGAGTTATAGTGTTTTTGTAAGTTTCTGAAAAGCAAAATTCCGCAAGATATAGTTTCTAATCTAGCAACATGCGTATACTCTGAGCTGCCAAATGTGGCCAGACATAATGCAGAGGCCAAAATCAACCAAAAAATAGCAGGTATGGATTGGAAGCTCCTTCCTGTTAAGTACACTAGCAACTGATTGGCTTCAAATAAGCACTCATTGACTACTGTGAGTATTAAATCTGCTTTGTTCCTACCTATGACACACTACTTGGCAGCTGGAGCTGCAGCCCTGCCACACATACCTAATTAATGCTCCGTTAGGTCAATTTTAGTCTGGTAAAGATTGTGACAGTGTAAGACTAAAACCCACAAGTAACTATAAAAACATCCAAAATATTACATGACTACAAGTGACTAAAAGAAACCCCAATTTTCTTTAAAACATTGCCCAAAGGTTTTCTTTCTTGCATGGACCAGTCATTGTACCCAGCTCAAAAAGATCTAGAAATGTTCATACACATTTTCATTATGGATCTCATGAATCCTGATCTCATCAGTGCTAAAATCAAACCAGTTTCTCATAGGCAGTTACATTTACCAGCACTTAGGGTACATCTACACTACAGCGGGGAGTCGATTTAAGATACGCAAATTCAGCTACGTGAATAGCGTAGCTGAATTCGACGTATTGCAGCCGACTTACCCCGTTGTGAGGACGGCGGCAAAATCGACTTCTGCCGCTTTTTGTCGGCAGCGCTTACTACCACCTCCGCTGGTGGAGTTAGAGCGCCGATTCGGGGATCGATTGTCGCGTCCCGACGGGACGCGATAAATCGATCCCCGAGAGGTCGATTTCTACCCACCGATTCAGGTGGGTAGTATAGACCAGACCTTAGTTTTATTCAATCCTCTGTCTTCCTACTGATTATGGTTTTGACATCCCTGTTAAGGTTGCAATGGTTAGTATTACCAGAACTTGATAATACTATGCATTATTCTCAAGAACTCATGGCAGCTGTTCAAATTTACCCAGATTCTCAATCCCATTACAGAGTAGCTGTTTAAAACATTATTGGAATCAAAGAATAAATAACATAATAGTGTTTGACTATGACAAATAGTTACACTACAGACAACTGACTTTGACTGATGTTGCAAGAAACACAGTACATGTGAATTACAATAATAATTATACTTTTAGGATAAAGGCAATTTATTATATATATAAAATGGAACATTATGATGATTCAATGAAAAACAAAAAAGCATACATTAAAGATTGCAAAGTAGCATTTAAAGAAAATACTATTGAAAGGTGTGCAAATCTCTGGAGCGTAACTTAAAAAGTAATTCAAGTTTACATTTGATACTAAAACACTGCAGTAAGCTACCACTTGGCAGCTTATTTTCAGCACAAAGGACTCTCTTCTTTCACAATATTTTAGAAACAAACACGAAAAGGCACATTTAGCAAACAATAAAAAAGTTTATAATTAGAGGTAATTTATTAGTCAAAATTAATTTAAAGTGAAGTTCTAATTTGATAATTGACTATGCAGCATTAGCACCTTCTTCTCAACAGATCTGCCCCCTGCATGTGTTTAGATTCATATCTGCTGATTAAGTGAAAAAAATAGTTTTTACTACCTTAACTCTTACAGCTCTGCACAGTCAACAAAGAACAGTGAGCTAGATTCTCTTCCTTCTTGTGCATCTTCATCAGAATTGTTTACCAAATTCCAATCAATTATACTTGTGCAAATGAAATGAAGACCAGATATTTGTACCTGTGCCATTGAGGGCATAATTTGTCCTGAAAAAAATTATTATAGGTATGCAGAAAGGGAAGATCCCTCCTTGAATCTCACATACCAGAATAAGTTTTCAGGGCTGACCATTGGGGGGAAAACCATTTTGACTCAGACACTGAGCATATTTGACACAAGAATAATGGACACACAATGAATAATAGAACTCTGTGATGCCATTCTTACATTGTTACTTATCAGAGAATAACTGTACTTTAAAGGGATACTGTCAACTTGAAAACTTGGCAATTTAAAAAGAAAAAATTAAATGAATTAAAATTAACATCAGATAGTAAAAATATCATGGAGTCTTCTTGTCAATGTTGTGGTTTAACAATCACAATCTCTTATTTTCTAAAATGTATTTCTTTTCTCTGTTGTTGTGTAAAAGATCTGTACAAACAATAGGTGATACTGACAAAAAAAAATGTAAACATAGTTCAACCTAGTGAACATTCTGGTTTTGATCAGTATCTATACCTAAACACTTTAAAACTTTCAAAATGAAAAAGTCCTAAGGGAAAAGGTTTTTTTTTCTTTCTCTAATATTTTTATAGCTTACTATGTGGAATCACTGGAGCACACAGAAAGTGATTTATGAAATGCCATCTATTTCACAGCACTCTGAAATAACTGCATTACTATATAATGTGAGCTGCAGGTGCTGAATACCTCTGAAAACCAGGGCATTTATGTAGATGCATAACTTTAGGTGCCCAATTTTGAAAATGTTGACTCTTGATTTTATAAAATTGTGGATGAATTTAGTGATTATTCAAATTAGCAAACAGCAGTAATGACATTTCCAAACATCATATAAGATTTCCCAAGCAGCTCTGTGAATGTATCTCAATACTGATTTTAAAGTTCCCTGCTTTTCCAATCAATCATTCCTGAGTATACCTTTCCAACTGTGGTTAAGCAGGCAAACTCTGGCTGTTTTGTGATGTTGCTAAATATCCACTAATCCAGGAGACAGATCCTCAGCTGTGCCAGCAAAGATGGCTCTACATTCTGATTCTAGGCCGAGTGTATCTTAGAGTAGCCTCAGAGCTGTTCTAAAATGGTTTGACTAGCTACAGCCCTGACATGTAGTTATACCAGCTGTTTCTGCACTCTGACCACACTACTCCCACACCATGACCATTATAACAGGATCAGGGTGCATGAGTGGCACAGAGTTGGTTATGTTGGTTCTATGCCACCTGGAGATTTTCCAAAATGGCACAGATCTGTTTTTGTTGGTCCTACAATGCCAGGGAAATCCTTCACCAGCCAGTGAAGTCAGCTTTCTGCCTGCTTTGGCCAGCCTACACATAGCAAAGAAGGCAGACTTGGGGCTAGGTTCTATTCTTAGGATATAATGCACATTTTTTGTAATCTGATTTTGCAGGAAAGCTGTCTGATAAAGGAAAGTAGGACAGTATAAACTGGCTAAATTAATTACTTATATCAAATGCCAATAATGTATGATCTTGCTTTGCTTATCCAAGGGAGGTATTCCCCCTCTCAAAATAATTGTTCTGTACAAAATATTATTGTTATATCACATACAATAATGTATCTATGCAAAAAAGTTGCATTGAATCAATTTACTACGCATATTTATAAATATTTTATAGAGATTTTGTTAAAGACCAACTGGTAGAATATAATACTTTATATAGGGGAACGCCAATCATTTGGAGACAGTTTATATAAAATTAGGTAAATTAGCCTTCCTTGTATCTGATTGAAGTTTCTTTTCTTCTCTTTGTGTTCCTGCTTTGTAGGAGGCCCACTATCATGCTGTCTTTGCTACTTTTCTTATTGTAATACGTTATTTCTGACGCCAAGGAAGAAGCATTATGTTGCATTCACCCAAAGAGCAATACACATACATCTCTACTTTAGCCAAAGAGGCCTATCCAAGATCTCAGCAGGAAGGTCTTCTTTTACTGCTGTTGTAAGCAGTTTAAAAATGTAGCTCAAGCAGTTTATAGCTCTATCTGAAAAGGCACAACAGGACTGCATTTTATAATGCTATTTTTTTCCAAAGGAACTGAGGGGAAATCACATTCACATAATGACTCCCTCTATTATTTTTAGATCTAGGAGCCACTAGTGGAGGACAAAACATAGGTAGACCATTACTATCCAGGTAGGAGTTGCTTATGAAAGCTAGGAAAGAAAAAGGCAGCCTGGAAAGTAGGATGTAAGGACAACATAAAGTACTGCTCAAAACTGATAGACGGAAGGAATAAGAGTACAGCAAATGAAGAAGATTCTCTTTTTCCTTTCTCTTCATAAGACCGCTGAGGTTGTGCAGAGATTAAAGGAATATGGTAATTAGTGGGCTCAGCTGATAGATAGTTTATTCAACTATAGAGGATATGCCTTACTGTTTGTTTTACATATTACCTGAAAGACTACTCAGTAAGTAGATGACAAGTTTGATGAATGAAGGCTTTTTTGAGGTAGGACAGCGAACCTGAGAAATGGTAGGAGACTGAAGAATTAATGTTTATTACCCGGTAAAGAAAAAATAACTGGAGAGATAGAAGTAGCTAACAATTTGATTGTTCCACTGAGATACCGGGTGATCTGGAGCGCTGGTAAAGAAGTCAATTTGAATAGTTGTTAATGCTGTGCTAACTGATAATAGTGGTTAATGGTGGGCTCAGGAAGAATAATTTCTGAAGAGTCTCCAGTGGATCATAGTCCTAATTTAGTAATAATGGAGAATGATCATCTATCAAGAACTAGGATAGCAGCGTTTCCCTGTTAAGACACTGATGAGTTTAAATGATTTAGAGAGCTGTACAAAAAGCAGCTGCACAACAAATGAAACCAATAAAAAAAAAAAAAAACAAACCCCACCACTCCTCACTTTCCACTGATTCATGAAAAGAACAGAAAAAAAAAAACCTTGCATAGGAGGGCTAAAAGGTGTTCTTGGCAATGAGAATTGGTATTTCTTGATAAGTTTCTTTAAGCAGGCTCAGTGAAATAATGCATGTCAGAATTTGCTGTAAGATTTTCAGCAAGCCGCCAAGGATTTTGGAACCCCAATGGTAGCTAATGTATGTGTGTCATTTTGATAAAGGAGTAGGATTTCAAAGATATTAACTCTTTTTTCCAATTAAATTAAAAATAAATGAACATTCTAAGAAAGAATTGTTATGCACATGGACACAGATAAAATAAAAGTCACAGGCATTGTTACAGTTTTGTTTGTCAAGCATTCCTGTTAGTTGTCCCTTTTACATGACACCTGGTGACCTCCATAATAAGGTTACCCTATTTACTAGCAATAAACATCAAAAGGAAAAACATTTAATTTCTGAAATATTTCGGTGATATAACTACAGTGTTTTTCAGCTCAGGTATTATCCAGATAGAAGTCACAGTTGTTTACAGAGGTATGAAGAGGGGAAAAATTTGACCTATATTTTCAATATCCATGGTGTGCTGTAGGATGACTGAGAAGGAAAGGTGTCATTGAGAATGTGACATTTCTCATACGGGGATCAGATTTTCTGTGCTAAAAAGTGCGACAGACAGTCCTATGAGAAAAGGTGGGAGTCAACTTTAAATGTCATACTGACTACCGTTGTTAAAATACTGAACTTTTATATTCTTAAATGCAGGCTCAATATATTTTGGAGAACCAGACACATGTTTTTATACATGGAGTTTATAATAAAAAGTGCTTGTTCACTTTTATATTCCATTGGAAATTTAACTATGACATTTTCTAATCCTTGAATTTCTCTGGCCACTTCCAAGTCTATGGCAGACATAATCTTACATGCTCTAATCCTGTAATAGCTTATAACGCCTATCCCCCACTTGTTGATTTATCACATTTTATTTTAGTACTGAGATCCTTTAGTACAGAAAATGGAATTAGCACTTAAAAGACTCTTTTCATTTGTGTTTGCAGTGTTGTTGCAGCCCTGCTGGTCCCAAGACGGGAGAGACACAAGGTGAGTGAGGTAATATCTTTTACTGGACCAACTTCTGTTGATGAAAGAGACAAGCTTTTGAGCTATATAGAGCGCTCCTTCAGGTAACCTCAAAAGCTTGTCTCTTTCACCAACAGAAGTTGGTTCAGTAAAAGATATTACCTCACCCACCTTGTCTCTCTTTTCATTTGTGTAATTGTCATCTTCTTGCATGGGTTATTAGATATGTAGATGGTACATGACTACAATGACATATTATTTTCCAAACTATAGCTTGGTAAGAACTGTTATACTGTATTTGTGGTTTGTTTTATTTATTTATTTTTGCAAACACAGCCTTCCAATTTACTTAGCTCGTGTCTATAATATCTTTTATTTGCAAACATTCAGATGAATAGGTTTTATTTGCAGGAAGCAAGCACTGTGAATAATAGCACATTTATGAAAATGTGTTGACCACAAATGCCCTTGAAGCTGTTTTGACAAGCTGTATTGATTATTCATACAACAGATTTTTGGAAAAAATTAAGTATGCCTATGAATAATCGATGGCCAGAAAATGGATTCTTGCTGTTTCTACAACTTAGGTCATCCATTTAGGGAAGAGACGCAAGATCATTTGACTTAGGTGACCAACAATACAGCACAAATAGCAAATACACCAGCCAAGTCTGCTACCTTTTGTTCAGATACAGATATTTCCATTCTTGTTTTCTTCTTCCTAATCTGAGGCTATTCCTCATTCCTTGCTCCTTCTCCCTCATTTTCTAGTTCTCTTCAGTCAGCCAACCAGCGACCAACCCAAACTGCCCCCAAGTTCTGAGTTACAAGCTACAGCTCTCAGCCTCTCCCAGCCTGCATTCTGGCCAGCAGCCACCAGCCGAGCAAGCCAGCCTCCTCTTGCTCTCAACTCCTTGACTTTATACAAGCCCAGCCTACCCCTGCCCAGCGGGGCTTCATCTACCCCTGGCTCTCCTCCAGGTGCAGCCTACAAGGTTAACAGGCTCTCTTTAACCTGCTCAGGCCTTGGATGGGATGGACTCCCCATCACAGGAAACTAGAAATAGTTACAAATATTTCAAGAAGTTTTAATTTTTAGCCACTCCACACATTATTTTGTCTTGGGTAACATGACTTAGGGTCTGTAAAATTGGGGTGCAAGTCTCATGAGAATTTGCTTTTACATGACATTTTTAGTACAACCTAGCTGCAAGTAGCACAAGATCAGCCTCCCTCAAATGTTTTTAGCTAAAACCGGGAAGTGAAGAGCCACATGAGTCACACATTCCTTTATAAACTGTACCCTATTCATAAAGAGATATACTGCATATTTTAAATAAATATGAAAACAGTTCCTAATTCTGCTCCCTGCCTCCAAAAAGAGATTTATTCTGAAGAAGGGAGCACACATCAATTTCTCCAATAAGGCAAAACCCATTTTTTCCTCTGTCAGCACTACTGCAGCTGTAGCAGACCTAGCTGGACCTACCCCAAACAGCCTTAATTGAAGTGGGTGAATGAAATGTGGAGTTTGACATTGATGTGTAGACTAGGGGACATTGACAGCTGGTTGATGAAATTGAAGTAGTCAGGGGAAGTCTGCAGTGTTTATTGAATGACTTTACAGGATCATGGCACTATCTGAAATGTCAGCCAGAGGTACTTTGCTTATCTCTTTCTAATAAGCCAATACTTTAAAGCAAAATGAACATAGAACAGAAATTTTAATTCTATGTATAGAATATTCTTTTATTCGAGCCACTGACCATCTGTACAAGGTACATCTGAGGTTTGGCTGTGTTAACTGTTCTCATTTGAAAGAACAACAACATATATTTCTGAATAGGTTGTAGCCACTTTAAATATTACTTTATTCTGACAATCTCTACCACTGTCAAAGTCACTAAATATCCAACATTCCCAATCGCTAAATAGTTACAGTTGCCAGAGGTTAGATTTTTGGATCTTTCAGTGTTAACATTTTTATTTAGCGTAACTTTAGTGCAAACAAGAGCTGGGCAAATCCTCTGTAGAACATAATTTATTTGATGAATGTAGCTCTTTTTTCTGTTCATGAATTATACGTCAATGCTTTATTTGTTATGAATTTGTTCATTATTGAAATTGTTCAGAAAACACTTCAGGCAAAAATATTTCAACTTATGGGTGGTTCACAAACCATTTGCATTCACTATTTTTTTGATTATTCATTATTTGTTATGTGTAGCATTTGATGTGTCATATAAATCACATTTAGCTTTTACACCCTGATTGAATGATTAAAGCTTTTATAAACAGCAGGAGGAAAATCAAAGGAATTTCAAGAAGACCATGCAAATATATTTCCGGCTGAAACTTTCAGACAAATATATATTTGTAGGAGTAGTCTTGAAATATCAAGTTTCTGCAAATATTTTTCCTAACTAAAACAGTCAAATCTATAGACATATTTAGAAAATGGATAAAAAGAGTTTAATTGTGAATGCTGCTGAAACAAATTAACAGTTTTATTTGAACAAGTTTTCCATAACAACTTTTTCCAGAATTCATGCAATTCTAATATAAACTGATAATTTGTCTTAATGAAAGCAGTTTATAATGTTTATCATTAAGGGCAGGACTGTTACATTTGCAGTATACTCATTTTCCGGCAGATGTTTTACTGAAGGTATAATCTCATCTGAGTTCACTTGAGCCGTATTTTATCATTACATATATTCAAAAGAATCAACCACAGTACAATCTGGACTCTTTGGGTAAGAGTCTCACGTATTGTCCAAATCCTTTATGCCACATAAAAGAAGTGGAACAACATAAAGGAGTGATGAATATCCCAGATCAGGCTGGGGAAGAATTACCTCAGCCACAGGACTGATGAAGATGGCCAAAAACTGTCTTCCGATGACCTTCTCACAAGTCTTGCTGTAGAGGCACACCAGGGTGCCCCTGGGACTGGGAGGAGAATGTTTGGGGTGGGGCTGCAGCACATAGCATTGGTGAGGTTTTAAGCATTGCTGCCACCCATAGACAGCTATAGGAAGGTTCCTATAACTTAGGCAGCCACCCAGAGTTGTGTAAATTACACTAACTACCATGACGCCTGGAACAGTCCAGAATTGGGAGGGCTCAAAGATGGCTTAAAGCCAGTTTGGCCTGCCCCATTCCTTTGGGCTGTAAGTTCTGTGATGTGCTTCTTAGAGACAGTACAAAATCTCACCCTTCATCCTCGAAATCTTCATCATCTCATTTGAGTAAAGCTGGAGCCCAGGGAGTCTATACATTATTCATCTTGTAAAAAGAAGATATTACTGCATGGCACACCCTGATAAACTCAACTTGAAACCTTAGCAAAGGAGAGACAAATAATACCCATACCTATAATTGAAAGGTAATTGAAGGATAAGCTCTTTATCTTTGTAGACAATGCCAAAAACTGCCACTTTTTTGAAGGAAAGTTCCTACTGTTAGGCGGCAGATGTCTATTTCTGTTATTCATAGATCTAGGAGATAGAGTCACTGTGAGTATAGACCATTGCCTAGACAATTTCAGTAGTGTTTTTGGCATTAGAATCTAGCAGCTGAACTCAAAGTAGAATGGGGGAAAAACCTACATCCTCATGAGCAACCACAATTTTTTTCCAGGAGAGAGGAGACAAGAGGTATTATGGGGATGATGCTCTTCCTTTTCAGTGGATAAGCACATCATTACTCCTAATGCATCTCATTCCTCAAGGGGAGTAAGATTACAATGACAGCCAAGATAGAATGAAACTTCTGCAATCTGCTGAATATCCTGCCTCACTGCCTTAAAGAACTGATAGAAGAGCAAAAGCTAAAAAAGTGAGTATCTCCTTTAGCAATTTCTGTCATAAATAAGCCAAACAACTTTCTTCCCTGATCTCATGAGAGAAATTAAACTGGAAGTTCAAATATTTTCTCTCCTATTTAGATTAATTTATGATTGCATTGCTGAAGAGACAGAGTGAAGCAATTTCTTCTCGACTTAAAAGAGAAACTAACCATGAAATCCTGACACTTCTGGAGATTACTGTATGTTTGGAATATGAAGTATATTAACATATATCTTACAAAAATGATTTTGGACAGTTTCCAATATAGCAAAAATCTTCAGTTTTGTCATAAAGCATTAAGAGTTTCAATTATTATTATCGTTTTCTCCACTACATACGGCTAATGTCTTTGCATGATACCTTGTAACTAAAATAAAAAATCACTTACCATTAACAATGTCTTTATCATTGTATGAAAATTTTAATAATAATGCAAGTCGAATATTGACCACATGACAAACATTTGTGAGCCACAATTCTACCCTGAGTTGCAACCATGCAATCCAACTGAAGTCAATGTTGATGTCAATGGGGTTGCACAGATATAAATGAGAGGAAGATGTTATAAAACGCAGGCCTTTCTTTTTAACCCTGGAATTTTTGGAATTACATAGATGTGCCTTCAAATATTCAATGTTAGATCTTTCGTACTACTCTCTTTCCAAATACTTCTTTCCTTACTCTCATTCAATAAAACTTTTATCCAACTTCAGCGCATAGTGACTAACACTTGCTGAACCTAAAAACAAACACAGTGAACTGCACATATGGTATTTATATAATAAATAAAAGCATTACCCTATAAGTTGATCTTTGTTTTGTTCCACAAGAGTGGGAGGAACATTAGAAACGATGACTTGCATATCCAACTGATTGACCACTGAGACCTGAAAACACAGGAATGAAATATAGTTGGTCTTTACATGCATAACATTCTCCCAATTCAAAAACAACAGGATAATTGTTTTCCTGTCTTCAAAGCCATGCCCTGTTGTAATGATTTCACATTTAAATTCAAGAATAAGTGAATTGGGAAGCCTTGCTTCACTTAGTAGCCAAAACAGTAGGGCAAGGATTTATCTACAAGTGAGATGTTGATTTTGAGAGGATTTTAAGCTGGTTTTATTTCCAGTTTAATGCATTATAGGTACCTCAACTGCCATATTGTTTAAATTTCTTTAATAGCAATGCAGATTTTAGATTAATTCAAATAAATTAACAATACTTTGTTACTAAACTACAACAGCTTGTCACAATTCTGAATCCATCATTGTAGATAAAGTCCCCAATAACGTTTTTATTTTCATGTTTAGTTCTATTTTGTTAGTTTCTTCCAAAGGGGTCCAAAAATATAAGTAACATACAGCTTATATTCCCTTATCTTGCATATCTGACCTCTTCTCTCTTAATACACAGGTCAGAAAATAACACGTACTGTCAACCTTTTAAAAAAATCTTTATAACAAATTAGTAAATGTGGGTGAAATCCTGGCCCCATATTGATGCCAATGGCAAAACTCTCATTTACTTAAATGGGGCCAGGATTCCATTTGCAAACTACTTATCCTGCAGAATGAATTTCCCTGGATAGCACTGAAATCCAGTAAAAACAAACATACCCCTCCTGTACCCAGATGCCATTTTAAAGAGCTACCAGGTACATGGCACCACCTTTGTGCACCAAGTGAGCACACTAAAAAGGCTAACTTTTTTTTGCATCCATTCTGATCCAGTTTCCTCAAGTTCTTTTCAGACTGATATTGAAGAAAAGACTATTACATCTCTCCCTGCTTGAAATTTCTTGAAGCATGACTTCATACTCTCTTCTCTCTTTTGCATTCTATCTGCATTAACTCTATCCTTTTCATTTCAAGAACAGTCAGCCAACTCATCACTAAGAAGGAAGAATGAAATCTATAAGTTAAATTGAGATTGGGAAATCAGCTTTCTTCTCTTAAACAGAGTTTTAACCAAATCAGAAGCACCATGATTGAAAGTTCTCTGGAGCTCCCAGAATAATACATCACATCATTAAGCCACTGAGCTGGCAAACAAGAAGTTTAAATCTTAATGATGTTTGAAAAGTGTACTATTCTCTTAGGCTATAAAAAGAGCAATTGCTCCCAGTCTTTACAGAGAAAATAAAATCTGAAATCTTTATTAAAAGTTGGAGAATGTCCATAAGGAGATTACAGCAACTACTGTGCCCTCCATCACCTCTCCGTGAAGGATTCTGTAGCCAGCCAAGATTTGGAAAGTAGGACAACATTAAGCATAAGAAATTTAAAAATCAGACTATTCTTTGTTCTCAAAGAATAAAGAGACACCTTGACTTTCAGAAATGAAGTTTGAGCCATATAAGCACTTTGGCAGACATGCTTGAATATCATTCACATCAAATATGATCTGCCAGCTTTGAAATTTAATTCAACTTAAAATATTTAAATGTTCTTGAAATGTCATCAAGTGCACTGATCTGCATATGCAAACTCCTGTATAAGAAAAAAATAAATTTAAAGAACTCACCATAAAATTCAGGATCAATTCAGTAAATGGAACTCTAAAGCAATGAACAGCTTAGTAGAATTAATTGCATTAGTCAGTTAAAGCAGTTACTCCCTAAGTATTTAATGAGTACTGCATAAATATAGTTCTTAAAAAAGAAGCAACCATTTTACCATTTACCAAGTTCTCTATGGGTCATAAGTTATTATTATTGTATATATGTATATGAATTGTACAAAAGATATTCAGGCCATAGTACTGTAACAAATGTAAATATCCAAATCCAGATCGGGACCAAAAAGTTAAGATCCCCACAGTAACATTAGCATGCCCCCCCCAGATATATCAAGATTTCCATCACTACATTATTAAATGTAGGCCTAAGTATGGGCAGGAGGTACATATGGGTAAATTCTCATCTTTGCAGATGCTACTGGGACAAATCATTGCCTCCACTTCCACCAGAAGAGAGAGGAAAAACTTGCAGGGGACCAGGGTAAGCATGCATGGAAAATGGGAGGGCCACACTAGTCCTTTTTCACCCAATTCAGAGGAAACTTTTCTAGGCAGTGTCCCAAGGAACCAAGCTCCACAAGTAGGGACTGAAGCACCATTTTTCCTCCCTCTCAACCAACCCTGAAGGGACTTTGTGAGTAAATTCAATCTGAAATTTATTCAGGTGTCCTATCTGCAGTGTGAACCTTCTGAAAAGGGAGTGGAGAGTGTGGAAATCACTGAAGAAGCCACCAAATAATTAGAGCATGTAAACAAATATTTTTATATTAATAAAATCATCAGTGTGCACACACCATAACTGAATAATAATGTGATCTCATCATTGTAACCTTTGTGCTTCCTCATCCTCCTCCTTCCCTGTGGTTACTTATTCTCATTTGTTGTGACACATGTAGACTATAAGATTCTTGGGGACAGGAAGCCTGTCTTTCTATTTTTCCTGTACAGCACCTAGCACACATTTGGGCACTGTATTAACAATTACATGATTTAAAAAAAATTATATTAAAAGAACATGGAGATGGAAAAGTAAAGCACTCAAAAAGACTAGGAAATGCCAGGAGTAAAGCTGTCTGCGGAAACTTAATTCAACCCTCCGTGCCTCTTCATTATAATACAGTTTTTTAATTACACACAATCAAATACTACTTTTTCCACCATATCCCTGCCTTATTCAGTGCACAGAATGGATAATACTTACTGAATAGCCTTGTCATAACTATAAAGGGAAGGGTAACAGCCCTCCTGTGTACAATACCATAAAATCCTTCCTGACCAGAGACTCCAAAATCCTTTTACCTATAAAGGGTTAAGAAGCTCAGGTAACCTGGCTGACACCTGACCCAAAGGACCAATAAGGGGACAAGATACTTCCAAATCTTGGTGCGGGGGAGGTTTTGTTTGTGCTCTTTGTTTTTGGGGAGAGTTCGCTCTTGGGACTAAGAGGGACCAGACATCAATCCATGCTCTCCAAATCTTTATGAACAAGTCTCTCATATTTCAAACTTGTAAGTACAGCCAGGCAAGGCGTGTTCGTTTTATCTTTGTTTTCTCAACTTGTAAATGTACCTTTTACTAGGGTGTTTACCTCTGTTTGCTGTAACTTTGAACCAAAGGCTAGAGGGGGTTGTTCCTCTGGGCTCTTTAAGTTTGATTACCTTGTAAAGTTATTTTCTATCCTGATTTTACAGAGATGATTTTTACCTCTTTCTTTAATTAAAAGCCTTCTTTTTAAGAACCTGATTGATTTTCCTTGTTTTTAGATCCAAGGGGGTTGGATCTTGATCCACCAGGAGTTGGTGGGAGAAAGGAGAGGGGATGGTTAATTTTTCCTTGTTTTAAGATCCAAGGGGTTTGGATCTGTATTCACCAGGGAATTGGTGAAGAGTCTCTCAAGGCTACCCAGGGAAGGAAATTAGCACATTGGGAGTGGTGGCAGCGGACCAGATCTAAGCTGGTAGTTAAGCTTAGAAGTTTTCATGCAGGCTCCCACATCTGTACCCTAAAGTTCAGAGTGGGGAAGGAGCCTTGACAAGCCTGCTCCATAAAGTACTCTAAAGTCCTTGTAACTGCCAGTCTACATGGAAGGTGCTCTGATACAATAGTGACGGGCAGTAATACAAAATCCTAAACCACAAGATAGCTATTCATTTTTATCTTCATCATTCAGTGTGTGTTCTCATGTCTTATTTACTGCATACCATTTACATTCCACAGTTAGTGGTTCACAAACAATGAATTAAATTCACAACAATCCTGCAAGGTAAGGAAATATCCCCATTTTACAGACGGTGATCTGAGACACCAAGTGATTAAAGCCAAAACACTCAATTATCCACTAATGTTGGGTGTTCAGCTTGCCAGAAGGGACCATTGTGATCATCTAGTTTGACCTTCTGTACACCATCATCCATGGAAATTCTGCAAAATAATTGTTAGAGAATATCTTTCGAAAAACCTTCAATCTTGATTTTAAAATAGCCAGTGAAGGAGAAACTACAACACCCTTTGATAAATTGTTTCAATGGATTATTACTCTCACTGTTAGGAAATAAGGTGCAAATTTTTGTTTTAATTTGTCTAACTTCAACTACCAGCCTTTGGATAAGTTTATACCTCTCTTGACTAGATTGAAAATCCCTTTATCAAATATTTTGTTCCTCATGTTGGTACTTATAGACTGTAATCAAATCACCCCTTAATCTTCTCTTTGTTAAACTAAATAGACTGAGCTCTTAGAGTCAATAAGCCATGTTTTCTAATCCTTTATTCATTCTTGTGGCTCTTCTCTGAATCCTCTCCAATTTATCAAATCCTTGAATTGTGGACACAGTATTACAGCAGCGGTCGCACCAATGCCAAAGAGGCAAAATAACTTCTCCATTACTACTCGAGATTTCCCGGTTTATGCCTCTAAGGATAGCAGTAACCCTTTTGGCCACAGCATCACACTGGGAGCTCGTGTTCGTCCATCATAATCCTCAAAGCTTTTTCAGTCACTGCTTCCCAGTACCCAGGCACCCATTGGGGAAGTATGGCTCACATTCACATTTAGTCATTAAAATGCACAGTGTGTGCTTTTCAGCTTACCAAGTTATCCAGATCACTCTATTCCAGTGACCTGTCTTCATTATTTATCATTCCCCCAGTTTGTGTGTCATCTGCAAACTTTATTAGTGATGATTTTGTGTTTTCTTCCTGATGTTTGATTAAAATGTTAAATAGCATAGGGCCAAGAGGGCCTGCCATGCGGGCAGGGGACTGGACTCGATGACCTCTCGAGGTCCCTTCCAGTCCTAGAATCTATGAATCTATGACTCTATGAATAAGAACCAATCCCTGCGGGACTCCACTAGAAACACACCTGCTCAATGAGGATGCCCCATTTACAATTACATGTTGAGACCCTTCCGCTAGCTTTTAATGCATGCTATGTTGATTTTATATCGTTATAGTTTTTTAATCAAAATGTTGTACCAAGTCAAATGACTTATAGAAGTGGTAAGTATATTATATCATCACTATTACCTTTGTCAACCAAATTGTAATCTAATTTTTTAAAAAAGATATCAACTTAGTTTAACAGGCTCTATTTTCCATAAACCCATGCCAATTATATGACCCTGCTTTAATTGTTTGCAAATTGAATCCCTTATCAGCGACTATCTTGCCTGGGATTGATGTCAAACCGACAGGCCTATAATTACCCAGGTTATCTTGTTTACCCTTTTTAAACTGAAAAACCCATATTATTCCATAGTACTTAACATTTTTATAGTACTTTATATGTTCCAAGCACAGCTCCCCTTGACTTTAGTTCCAGATGTAAACTCAGTCCCCAAGCACCCTAAGCTGAGCACCCAGAAAATGAGGAACACACAGCAGCCAGCTATGAAATTTTTCATTTAAATGACTTAACTAGCATCGCATACAGACTTTGTGAGAGAGGCAGAGATAGAATCCAAGTCTCTGGGGCAGCATTCAGCTGCCTAAATCATGAAACCAACAGTTCTCTTTCTGCGGTCCTCTACTCACTCTCTACACAGCATTCAACTTTTGCAACAACTGAGGTGGGGTCCTGCAAGCAACATTCTCATTCACTACACAACCCTGATTCATTTCCCTGAATATTGTCCATCCTGTGAATTAAATGAGGTAGGAGTTCTGTGGAAAGAATAGCTTGTGATCATTTTATAACAAACTATAAACCTCAGGCAAAACTTCCTCCCTGAGTTTGGCTGTTCCTTGAGTCTCCTTCCAGCATCTTCTCTGACTTAGCTTCATGCCCAAAGAGGGGCAGCTTACTTTATATGCTGGTTGGAGCTAAATAAATCCACCTATTAGCATATCCCCTGAATTTTGGGTGATTCAACAGAAAAATCCTGCTTTCCTATGTAGGGCCTATTATTCCCAAGAACACCCAAGATGTGGCCACCTGTGTTTTCCCCTCTGCACCCAATTGTCAGAGGTCTCATAATATTTTATTTATTTATTTATCTGAATTTATAAAACACCACGAGGTACCTATATTGTGCTTTCAGTGCCTACAGGAAGTCTCTGATTCCTTCCTGTCTGCGGTATTTATCTTGTTGTGAACAAAATCATGCTTCACGAATCCTCAGCATATGGCTTCTTCATTTTAAATTTAATACAAACAATTAAAATCCTGGTAGATATTGAGTACATGAGGATATATTCTGTGAATATCTAGCATGCTGTATTATCTTTGTGTAAATAGGACATATAGACATATTGCTATAGTACATACATTTTTTTTAGGTATTCAGAAAGCTTTTGTTTTGGGGAAAAATAACTTCAGTTTCTTGAAAAGATCATATTCACAAAGTTCATGTCCATCCCTTCTAGCTCTTTGGAACTGAAAATTTATCTAGAGTTAGAATTTCCTCTAGTGTATCAGGAATAATTTCAAGAAGACATTGACTGATTCATATACTTACAAGTACTTCTGATTTGCTGCTCAGTCCTTTCCCATAATTGTCAGTTGCAATGACCTGAAACTTGAAATAGGACCTTCTCATATTTTTGAACAGCATGGCAGTTTTTATAAGCCCTTCATAGGCTTCGATCACAAAACCTTCTTTGCCATCCTTGATTGGGGGTATGATGAGTCTGTACTGCATGGCACTGTAATTTCCAGTGTCTTTATCATCAGCCTAGTAGGAAACATAAAATAAGCAGAAATGAATAAGGTAAAATATGTGTGCAAAGAGTCATTAGCATTGTCCTTCAAATATAGCTGGAAACTGGTCTAGTGGACCTTTTCCACTCCTGAATGTATGATGTAGGTCTGATAGTGGATATCATTATTAAATGGTCCATTTAACTCTGCTGAAAATACTCTTTGCTTTTCCAGCAATTTATTTCTCCTGTGTTGGCAAACTGCTCCAAAAGAAATGAAAGCTACAAATGTACTTTTCAGATTTAAAACATATTGGACAGGTAAGTGCATTTTAATTATGAAATCAAGAATGTGGCGGAGGTAATTTTTCCAACTATTAATGTAAAGGGGAGAAGCAGGACAACCATATGTACCTAGCATCTTCCCCTAAGAACCATGTATCCACCTAAGGATTTCTTCTGTCTCCTTACAGATATTCTGCTACCTTCCTGATTTAACAAGTTTATTTTCAGATTAATAATAATATGAAAATAAATCTTCAGTGAGATTCTGCTGCACAGATCTCTCAGTCCAAGTAGGGGAAAGGGATACAAAGGTGGCTTTAAGCCAGCTTTGTACCTCCTAATCATGGGCAGCTCTGTGATGAGGCTCCTGGCATAATTTAGACAGCTCTGGGGGCCTAAATGAAGGCAGCTTCTTGGAGCTGCGGTGGTGCCTGGAATCTGCAGCACTGTATACTATTGCTATTCCCCTGACATGCCCCTCCCATCCCAGCTCCACCCCCATCACACACCCCTCCCATGTCATCCCAGGGGCTGGGCTCCACAGTATCTGTGCTGAAGGTAGTATTCTCCCCTTCCCTCCCTCGGACACACACAAACATCCCAGCCTCTGGCTTTTTTGCCCAGTATAAAGGGGGTTGGAGTGGTGCTGAGGATCTCATCACTGGTGTTTACATGACCAAACCATTAACTGCCAGCTACTGAATAAACCATCCCTATAATATTCTAGCATTTATTGGTAGCCGGTCATCCAAGTACTGACATGGTGAAACCGTTTTTTAGTTTGTAATTGAAGCCAAAGTTAGCCGATGCTGCTGGTACTGATATTATTGTTACAAAGGGTCTGGGTCTGGATCTCGGTCTATAATTCATAGTTCATCATAAAACAAAACAAAACAAAAAACTGCTTGAGGTGGGGTGGGAGGGTATCTACCAAGAAGCCCAAATGAAACTGGCTACAGCCAGTCAAGGTGGTCTGTGAAAAACAATAGCTGAGCCCGGTATCTTTGAAAGGCAACCATTAATCATTGTTAAGGATTTTCTCTTCCTCAATAATCCATGACCTAGAAGGTGAGGAATAAAACCATTTTACCAACTCCTAAAGTGTATCTTTCTGTTTAGAAAATGGGGGAAACTAGGAAAGGGATTTAATAAGCACATGTGGAGGGAACACAGGGAAGAGGAGTCTCTCTCTAGACAGCAACACAATGTTGACTGGAGAACCAGTGGTCAAAGAGAAAGGGATTGATTTCAAGGGACGTAAACAGTTCACTTCTTGTTTTCTTCTCTGTAACTAAGCAGAGAATGCCTTATCTGGTTTAGCTGCGAGAAGTGTAAATGTAGATATGTTAAGCAAACTATTTCTTATGTATAATTCCATTTTCTATCTATTTTAATGTTGTTTTTATTAAGATTATTGCTGCATGGGCAATTTCACACTGATTTCTTTTAAGAAAGGTGGTGAAGGGTAAAGAGTTTCCGGAACCTACATCCCCTTCTCAGTTTCCATCCGGGGTAAAGACAATGGTGTTCTCTCCCAGTGAAATGTATCCATCAGGCTGTGGTGGACAAACACATGACAAAATACTAAGGAGGAGAGGACAGATGATACTGGTATTGGTCACAATCACACAGTGAAGCATTGCTTGCATTTTGGATCAGTACATTGTGAGTGCATTTTTTAGAATTCAGACATCTACCTTTCTGACTGTCTACAAGTCAGGTAGATGTGTAAATACTATACAATCATCATCATCATCGTGTTCCCATTACGCTACTGGTGTTTAGGGCAGCAACAAAGCTCCTCCACTCCTGTCTGTTTCTGGTAAATTTTTAAATGGTTTCCCAGATGTGCCCCTATAAAATAGTCCCAGTTATTTGTGGGGCTAAAATATGAGCCCAACACTGAGTTTGAAAATCAGTGCCTAAATGTCTAACTAACTCACAAAAATGGGTCAGATTTTTCCTTATAATAACCCTACTGATTTCAGTGATCTTTAATAAGGATCCCACTTCAAACCATAATTTAATCTTGTATGTTTTGAGTTTAATTTATTATGCTAAACATTCTACTCCATGTACTGAGAGCTAAATTGAGTACAAGGTGGGAACCAAAAATTACAAATATGAGATTTAACATGTTTTCCTGTATTAATAATACTTGTTTAAAAATTGAATGATAGTTGATAACATACAGAAATAAAACCTCAATGGCAGTCTATAATCTGTGGATTGTGGACAGATTAGAAAGGCTCCTTTCAGTTCTATTAAGATCCATCTTCTCTATTTGTTCTCAGGGAGCTTTAAATCCTCCATGTATTCACAAATGAGATTAGAAAGCCTCCATCCAGAGTAACAATGGACGCCTCTATATTTAAAACTAACACTCTGTATAATCCACACAGAAGACTACACATTTACTGTACAATAAATAGCAATGAAATAGTTTATGGAAAAAAATCATGTTCATGCATGCCTCCCTGTCTGCCTGCCCTGTCCCCGCGCCACTCCGGGAAGCGGAAAGAACCTGGGGGAGGAGAGGCACAGGGGTGTGTGTGGCTGTTGCTTCAGGCACCGCCCCCAGCAGCTCTCATTGGCCGCGGTTCCCCGTTCCCAGCCAATGGGAGCTGCTGGGGGTGGTGCCTGAAGCAACAGCCACACACACCCCTGCGCCCCTCCTTCCCCAGGTTCCGTCGGCTTCCTGGAGTGGCATGGGGGCAGGGCAGGCAGGAAGCTTGCCCTGCCCCCCAAGCCACTCCTGCAGCCGAACTCCCTGCCCTGAGCCCCCTGCCACACCCCAACCCCCTGCTGCACCCCAACCCACTGCCCTGAGCCCCCTGCTGCACCCTACCCTGAGCCCCCTGCTGCACCCTGCACCCCGACTCCCTGCCCTGAACCCCGCTGCATCCTGCACTCCAACCTCCTGCCCTGAGCCCCCTGCCGCACCTGCACCCTGACCCCCTGCCACACTCCTAACCCCTCCTGTATCCCACACCCCAGCTCCCTGCCCTGAGCCACCACCACACCCCACACCCCTCCTGCCCCCCTGGGTGCAGGGAGGGGGCGGAGTTGGGGTGGGCATTTCAGGGAAGGGGTTGGAATGGGGGCAAGGAAGGGGTGGGAAGAGGCGTGGCAGGGGCAGGGCCTCATGGAAGGGGTGGAGTGGGGGCGGGGGGAGGTGTCAGTAAATGCGGCCCTCGGGCCAATGTACTAGTTCTCATGTGGCCCTCGTGGTCATTTGAGTTTAAGACCCCTGTTCTAGAATAAGGAAGGGCATGAAAACTCTTCCACCAAGAATGCACATGTAGAAGGCACCTATAATTTGGCTCTGGAGATGTGGAGCACAAAGGGGGTACTGGTCATCATTGTTTGTATTCCTCATGAATTTTGTCTGGAAAAATGGGAGGTAAGGCCATGGCTCTGTCACCTCTGCATACCAGCAAGTGCTAGCAAGAGAAGGCTGGCTCGACTTTTTTGGTATGCAGAGTCCTACTTCTTAGCATGATTCCTTTAGAACCCAGAAGAAATGATGTCTTACTGCCTTCTGACAATGGAAACAACCAAGCAACTTCATGCTTTCTCTTATGCTGACCCTCATGCATAGGAGGAGCTTTTCATAAACATTTGCAAAACTAGCTCATTCTCCTTTATATAATCCCCCTCACAACTCTACTTTCCTGCGATGCCTACACAAAACTTGACAATGATTAGGCTTGGTGATGTGCTAAGACAACTGCCTACCATGCTGAAAAATACAGCCTCATTTCCTTGACCTCCCTGTCTGCCTCTCTGTATCCCTCTGTTTTCTTTTGTATTATACTTTGGAAGCTTTCTGGGGCAGAGACCATCTTTTTGTCCTGTGTTTGTATAACGTCTGGCACAGTGGGGGCTTGTTCCATGACTAGGGCTCCTCAGTGCTATAATATAATAAATAATAATAAGGCCTTATGCTGATGGCCTTTTCTCCCCTCCCCAGTATGGATTTGCCTTATAAGGGACATAATTTAACCCTTTCAATAAACAGCAAAAATTATTACTAAAACTGACTCAATAGACTGGCTTACTCAAATGTTCCATAGTATCTGGATCTCTGTGTATAGGTTTTAGGTGTGATGGGGCTATAACCTATCATTTTTTCATATATGAAAAACCACATTTCCTCTCAGTGTTTTATGGGCATCACTGGGGGACAAACTACAAATTCTGATCCAAACCATGTGTGTGTTAGGAGAAAATGAGAATTCTTCACAAAAACGGAGTCAGTTCTAAAGAAGAGTATGGATGAAAAATTGCATAACATCCAGGCTACAGATATTGAACAATCAAATAAAATACACCTCTACCTCGATATAACGCTGTCCTCGGGAGCCAAAAAATCTTACCGCTTTATAGGTGAAACCGCGTTATATTGAATTTGCTTTGATCCACCGGAGTGCGCAGCCCCGCCCACCCCGGAGAACTGCTTTACCGCGTTATATCCAAATTTGTGTTATATCAGGTCGCGTGATATCAAGGTAGAGGTGTAGTTTTAATAATTTAATGACAAATTCCAAGGAACTTATTTAAAACCTCTAAAATTAATAGTTCAATTGATTAGGAATGTGGTAGGTGTTGAACCTAGATTTAATGGCCAAAACTGTGTCAAGACAAATAATTCCAGATCTTAGGTGCACATCCTCTAAAGAATTATGATCCAGAGTTCTTACACTGATAGATATATCATCAGTTCAAATGTCCCGGACCAGAGGTCTTGACGCAGGAAGTGAAATGCAAACTGATCATTAAACCAAGGAACAGAAGAATTGTTCTGTGCATCATATTTTAAAATATTGGCCCTAATCCTCAAATGTGTCAAACTCAAGCCCCAGCACTAAGCCACCTTTCCTCTCCACAATAATTTATGCATTTGAAATTTTGCCCTTTGTCTCTATGGGTGAAATGTGTCCTTGATATCAATGAGAATTTTGCCACTGACAACTGTGGGGCCGGGATTTCACCCTATGTACCTTGGTTTACCCACCTGTATAATGGGGATAATAATACTTTACCAACAGGGGGGGCTGTGAAAGTCATGACCAAAATGGATGCCTAAATTGAAGCTTCTAAATCCATATATAGCCACTCAAATAAAAGTGGATTCATTTTCAGACATGCCAAGTACCCAAAATCTCAGGGATATAGAGCACATGGAACTTCTTGGATGAAAGTTGCCAAGTGCAAATCATTCCAAGTAAGACAGATTCTTTATATCCTGATTTCAACTGTCCTTAATTTCCAAGTTTCCTTTGCACCTTTAATTGTACTCTGATAAAACAATGAAACTTAGTGTTATGTTCAGGGCCGGCTCCAGGGTTTTTGCCGCCCCAAGCGGCGCAAAAAAAAAAAAAAAAAAAAGCCACGATCGCGATCTGCGACGGCAATTTGGTGGGAGGTCCTTCGCTCCAAGCGAGAGTGAGGGACCATCCGCCGAATTGCCACCCAATAGCTGGACGTGCTGCCGTCCCCCCCCCCCCCCCCCCGGAGTGGCTGCCCCAAGCACCTGCTTGGTAAGCTGGTGCCTGGAGCCGGCCCTGGTCATGTTCAACTTTACCAAATCCCTAGAGAGAGCCTGTGAGCTGTCATTCACATAATATGCTAAAGTCCTTTTAACACAAGGTAGGTATGTTTGCTATTCCTGTAATTTGTCATGAAGGTAAATATTTTTGTCACTTTATTGGGAGAGATATATGATGTCTCAAGGGTTGTGATATGACTGTCAAAGAAGAGAAAGAGCTCAAGTTAATCTTAATATTATGGTAATATATCTTTCTTTTGCTTATCTAGCAGAAATAAATATGCTGATGTCTCCTGAATTCTGTTATGAATGATTACTGATAAATATTTATGTCCTTAGAATTATCAGGCTAAATTTAATGGTGATGTAACTGGGCATTACTCCATCTGTATGGAGTTCCTACCCGGGGTTAGCTTGAGCCCTGTTTTCTCTTTTTATAAACTAGTCACATTTTTATGATAGTCAAATATTGTTATGTACTTTAGGCCTCGATATTAAGAGTATTTAACACTTTGTCATTAATGTTACATTTCATAACTTCTTTGGCAATTCTCTCTTGAAACAACAAATAAGAATTCAGAATGATAATAAATAAATATTGATAGTTCCAACATACAGCAAATCACTAGCAAAATTAAAATATTTTCATTTCATTGGCTGCTAGAAATGAAAACAGAACCAACATTGGGTTCCCAAAAGGTTACTTTATCTTCCAAGAGGGAATGGTAAGCTTTAGTTTTGCCTGTTACTACATTCAAAATCCCACACCCTACTCTGAAGCCCAGTACGGCAAACTCGGCAGGATGCAAAGTATGACTATGCTGCTGTTGACATAACACAAATCCTGACATTTTTCTTAAAAACACAGAAACAAAATTGCACTTTCTGAATTTTTTGATTGTAAATTGTTACAATAGTGATAGACTTTCTAGGAGAACTGATGGGGAGGACAAATGTAAGATAAAGTCTGGAAATGTCTGGGTCTCACAGTTGATCAATAGCAGAGTCAAGGTGGGATTTGGAGGGCAGGAAATGAAGGAGGAGTTCAGAGGAGGAGAGAAGATGCACAAGGATGCATGAGGAGAGAAGTATATGGTATTGGACTAATTAACATAGATCCTTCTGGTGGTGTTTCTATAGATATAGCAAGTTACAGTATGTTTTTGCACATTTTGATTTCTGGCTCTGTGTGTGTCTGAACCTTACACTGTAGCTGCTCCCAAAGCAAGCCCAAGAGTCCACAGAAGATTGGGAGATGTATGGATAGAATGCTGCATATGGAGATCGGCATAATAGGAGGCAGTCAGAGAATTCTGAGACTCTAGGGTAAAAAAGCAGTCCATTGGAAAAGTAACACTGTAGGTAGGTGACAGTGTAATGAAACATAGTGGCAAAGAGAAAAGATCCCCCAAAATGGACAAAATAAGGAATAAACCAATGGTTAGAACAAACTGACTGCAATATAAAACTAAAACACAAAGCATAAATGCTGGTGCTTCAAAAGCAGTGGGCTAGCAGCTGTGGGCTAGCTTTTAGAATTTCAAATACTCACCAAGCTGTATATTCCTGCAGGCACTAAATGATATTGCAAGCAAAAAAATGATATTTTATGTGCCAGCAACATTTGAATATGCCATCTGCTTAGTGCCACTAAACAAGAAAAGAAAAGGAGTTCATTCATTTTATGAGCCCCTTTAGCATATTTTGACTCATGATTAAGGGTGACCTTGCTAGGGAATCTGGAATGCAAATGGGACTAATAATGGGTTTCCAACTCTAGGTTGCTAGTTTGAATCTAGCTCAAGTCAGTAGTGACAAAAGTTGTTACCATCTGATGGCTGGTTTAGTAGCTTATGAATTAATGGTTTCAGTGAAGTCTCTAGTGACCATCACAAACAAGCCACCAACATAACTGTCATCCCCACTGGTAGTTTCAGTAAAAAGGTCAAGGATTTTGCTGTAGAATGAGCTCTCTATCACTCTCCTCCAGGTCAGGTTAGAGGTACATTAACAGAATGGTGTGGGGATGCCTGCAGTGCTGATACTACCCAAACTGTGGCTGTTCTCTGTAGAGGCATTCAAGCTTTAGAGATGTCAAAAAAGCACCTTTCATGAAGGTCACATTAATCTGGCTTTGTTTGTTACATTGTTCTTACAGATGTTCTCTATTTAAAAAAATGATCAAAGTCTAGTAGAAATATTGCAGATCTGTATCTTTGCAAATTTATCTGAGCTTCCACTGAAGTCAATGGAAAATATAGGTGCTCAGCACCTTTAAAATCTGGCCTGAACTTTAGTTCAGGTGTCAAAATACTGGTGTAGAAATCTTACTTTAGATACCCAGGTTTGAAAATGTTAACATGAATTATTATTATACTCTAGACACCAACATTTTAAATAAAATATAATTAATAAACAAAGAACTACACAAGAGAAAACAATATATTCTTTAGTAAAAGTTTTAGAGGATTGACATATTATCTAGAGATATGTTCCTAGAAAGAAATTATCTTTGAGTTTGAAATTACCATAGTATTATTCTTAGTACATCAAGCAGCTTCCTGCCAGACTCCAAATGTCAAAGCAGAGGTGCATGTGCACTGCTGTCATGGCTAATACTTTTCAAAGTGGATTTCCACACTACCTCTGCTTAACATGTTCTTTTCTCCCTAGAGATTATTTTGTCACTTTTAAATGGCATTTTAACTAATAAAAGACCGACTGGCAAAATAGATAGATAGAGTCATGATAGAGTCACTTATACTAAGATGTATGTCCTCTTCTATATACAAAAGTATAAATGGAAAAGATAAAACTAAATTTCTAAAGGAAAACATTTTTCAAAGCATCTGTGATGCAGGCTCAATGACACTCTTCCATCAACATCATGATCAGGATATCATTTTCAGTTATAGGAAAGAGAAAGCATACAAAAGGGGCTAAAACAATTGAAATACAGGCAGAAAATAACAAAATGAGATTTAATTTGGAGAAAAATAAAAAAATGCCAGTTTGTTATATGCATGCACTACTCTTACTACACATACTACACTACTACGGGGGGGAGGGATAGCTCAGTGGTTTGAGCATTGGCCTGCTAAACCCAGGGTTGTGAGTTCAATCCTTGAGGGGGCCACTTGGGGATCTGGGGCAAAAGCAGTACTTGGTCCTGCTAGTGAAGGCAGGGGGCTGGACGCGATGACCTTTCAAGGTCCCTTCCAGTTCTAGGAGATGGGATGGGATATCTCCATTTACACACATGGCTTTAGACATGAATTTACTGATGGATTTAGATGGCCACATTACGTGATAGTTAACATCAATCTAATCTTTGCAAGGAATGTAAGTAAAAAAATAATCCCCAGCCCCTGTGCCTCATCACACAAAAAGCCATCTTATAAAACAATTACTTTTCGATAAGAATATCTATTTTATTAATTCATAGGGAAATATCTGAACTGTGAGTAAAATTATGATATTGTAAAAGGACACGGTGATTTTACTGGAATTAACGTATGATGCTTTACTTCTTCATGCCTTACTCAAAAAAAAAAATCAAACAGTAAGAAAGGAATGTTAGTTAACATTATTAAGTGCACACACAAAAAATAGAAATGGTCTGAAATGAGAATTCTGTCAGCCACAATGTAAGAATAAGGTTAACTAGAGGAGATACAAATGCATTACAGACTCCATTAGATCTATTGTCATCAAACTGTTCTGTTGGCTTCAGCCACTTCCAGCGATATTAATTCACTGATTTTAGTCTGCAAACTACCTTTTCTGGAAAATTGTTTTCACCTTTATGGCCCAAACTTCCAAATTCTTACCCACACAAATAGGCCTTATAAATTTTGGTGAATTCAGCACAAAACCTGCCCATACAATTAGCAAGAATGTTATTTGCTTACTTGAATGCACTTGGGCAAGCAAAGTCTTAGACACAAGAGTAGCAGAAATCAAAACACTTTGCATAAACTAGCACAAATGTATTTGGGAGAGAACTGACACTGGAAGAGTTTTCACGGCCATTTTGAAAAGCTCTATTATTTATAGAATGGATTTGTCAAACAAGAATGTTTGTTGATAATCTGCCTACATCAAACAGATTTTTTTTCATAAAGTTCATAAAGGTTAAGTGGTCAAATCAAGAAACAGAAACAATATGAATGTGACTTAAGTGACCAACACACAGCACAAGTAGTAAATAACAAACTATAGTGTCAAATTGTTTGCACGAACTATTTGCTGAACAATTCTCAATAACAAACAAAATGAATAAAAATTGTGATTTATTTGCACAAAGTTCATTAAAAAAAAGACAAAGGGCAAAGTTCATTTGATTAAATGGTCACAATGAATAATTTGAAGTTTATTCCTTAATTTGTAGATTATAAAGCCAAAAGGGATCAGTGTGATCATCTAGTCTGATTCACATGGGTAGTCCCAATGTAATCAATAAGACTGCTCATGAAAACAAGCATACTCGTATGAGTATGGATTGGTGGCATCAGGCCTCAAACTGTATCCAATTAAATCCTCTGGAAAGGAAAAGAAAACTTTTACAAGGGCCTCGAAAGGGTAAAAGCCAGAATCAATGACTGTAGCCTTTTGTGTTGCACCATATGGTGGATATAATCAATTCTTTAAAAACCAGAGGTTCTAGAGGTTTAGATCTAAGGGAATATTTATCAATTAAACAGTTTCTATTTTAAAAAACACTTCTTAGGAATAGAGAGTTTGAGGGAAAGTATTAAGATAAAAGTGAACTATGAAATAATTGGGTCTAGACAACAGGTGAATAGTCTAAGCTTATTAATTTTTTTAACAGATGGATTATTTTCTTTCTTTCTTTCTTTCTTTCTTTTTGGCACTTGATGCCTAAGTCAGTCAAATGGATGGAGAAAAGAGAATAATTGGAATAATTTTAGCCATAGTTTTATCACAGTCCACTAAAGTTATTTAACAGTTCTAAAGTTAACCTTATACTTTTAGCCTGCTCAGATAATGATTTAATGAACAAAGGCTTTAAGAAATGTTCACCTGTCTGTTCTATTCACGTTCTTATACTATGCCCATCACTGTGGTATCTTACCACCTACTGGCACATAGCTGTAGTGACATAAAAAGAGCAACTTGAAGTATATATTTAAACTTTTCACTTCAGACATTAAATTATCAAAATAAAGAAAATACTTAGGAAAAATAAGTCATATTTTAAAATCAGAGAGATTAGAATTGGGAAAGCAAAATGTTTGAGAAAATGTGCCAATAAGACTCCATTACAGTGAAAAGTCAATTTCCTCCTTTAATCCTCCAAAGGTAATGTGTGTCACTTAAAATAGTTTGAGTGTATTGTGTAGAATGAAGTCAGTTTCTAATAATGAGGTGAAAAGTAAAAGGTGTATGAAAAACCCAATTGATATGCAAAATAACTACAATAATCCAATATGAAATTCAAAACAAATCTCAGAATGCAAAATGCATAGATTAATAGCTGTGATTAGTACATGTTTATTTTTAATTCACACAGTCATAACAAAAAGCATGAGATAACATTTGACCATGGGAATGACAGCAGAGAATGAACATCTATGACTGTCTGAATTCCTGAAGACACAGAATTGCATAAAAGGGACGCAATGAAAGAAGGCAGGGGTTTCTATAATTCCAAGCAGTGACCTGTTCTGTTTTAGCCCTTAAAATTTTGTTCTGGCTCAAATGTAACAAAATTAATTAGAATAGTAATACAAGCAATTACCCAGACTGCTGTTCCAGCTGTCTCACCACTGCAGTCCTAGGTGCAATGTTTCCAGAATGAAAGGGAAGCCCAAATAGCCAGGGCTTCCTCCTAATAGCAACCTTTATCCACTTCAGTTGTTTCACCACCATGGCTCCCCAATTGACAAAATTTCTGGAGGGGGCAACTTAATAGATTGCATTTATTTTTTGAGGAAGTGGTTTAATTTTATTTGTTATTTTGATTCCAAAATTAAGAGACATCAGCATCTAGTAGAAGTTCTCTCTTAGAAAATCCAGTCTCCCCTCCACCATTTCAGATCCTTAACCCTTGCTCCAGCCCCTTTGTGCTACTCAAGTGGCACAAATGTGATGGAAAACTGCCCTGAGAAGGTAGGTGGGGATTATTTTGCATCAGGGAATCCACAAGTGGCCTAGCCAGCCTTATGTAACCTCCCTCAGTACTTTTCCACATCATTGGTAACATGTGGAGCGCGTGGTCAATACTGTATGTGTTCTAATAATCCAGGACTGATGGCACTGGGCCATTAACAAGGGGCTAGTAGTGCCCATATAAATTAAAGCAGCCGTCAAGCTGCTCTAACTTCTGGTAAGGGCCAAATTAGCTTCCAGCTACTCCCCGGTTCTAAGGAATGCAAAGATGGCTTAAATAGCGGCGGCTCCAGGCACCAGTGCTCCAAGCGCGTGCCTGGGGTGGTAAGCCACGGGAGGTGCACTGCCGGTCCCTACGAGGGCGGCAGTCAGGCAGCCTTCGGCGGCTTGCCTGAGGGAGGTGGCCAGTCCCGCAGCTTCGGTGGCAATTCGGCGGCGGGTACACCGAAGCCTCGGGACCGGCAGACCTCCTGCAGGCATGCCGCCGAAGGCAGCCTGCCTGCCGTGCTTGGGGCAGCAAAAAAGCTAGAGCCGCCCCTGAGCTTAAAGTCACCTCTGTCCAACCCCTCCGGTCCTGCACCAATGCATACGGCTAACCTTAAGGATCTGGGCCACCACATGGTATTATCTTTGGAGAATTCTTTTGTGATTTAGTGCTGATTGAAAAAATTCTTTAAAGCCCTTTCTAATGGATAATAGAGTATTAATGCACTTTGGGAAACATTTTGGAAAAGGGAGGAAATGATTTTGTGACAGCTGATTTATCAAAAATGTGTGGCTGTGTGAAACTGTTTGCAGATTTGGAAAATTAGAAGTAGCCTTGGCCATATGTGCAGGTGAAATTGAATTTATCACACAGTTCTGCAGTTTCTCACTTGTTATCATCAACACATACACAAACTTTAAAATATAGGGACTAAAGTCTAGTGTATATCTACACTACAGCTGGGATCTGTGCCTCCCAGCCCAGGCAGCCAAATGCACATTAGCTCTGCTCAAGCTAGCACACTAAAAATATTTTTACAGTGTTGCCAATAGGTAGCATAGGCAGTGGCTTAGGCTATCCACCCGAGTAGGTATCAGGGCATCTGGGTGGTTCTGACTCCTGATTACACCGATATTTTTAGTGCGCTACTTGGAGCAGGGCTAGCACGTCTTTCTACCTGAGCTGGGAAGCACGCTCCCAGTTGCAATGTACACATATCTATAGAGCCACTTTGTGTAACATAGGATCTTTCCCTGTCTATACATATGCCTACTTGTTGAAATTGATACTATATAGATTTAAAAGGAACCAAAGGTTGACTATATTAGTAGTAAAATCAACATTTTATTTTAGCCACTTTTCTTCAGATGTTGTGATCTCAGTTTATAATAGGGCCAATTTTGATATTAATGCTACTTGTTAATTAGTATATGGGAGAAAAATCTCAGTTAAGATATTTTAAATAGAGGCAACAAGTTACAGAACCTTTAGAAGCCTGCTTTTGGACCTTTTGTCTCTCCTTCCATGGAGCATTGACCTTAAACATGTCGAATGATTGGTATGGCTGTAGCAAAGGTCTCCATGTTTTATATCAGCTGATCACTGGACTAGTAATTAAAATTAACTGTCTTAACAATGGTTTTTAATATGCTAACATATATTTAAGATCCTCTTTCTGTTTCCATTTCCTGAGAAAAGGTGGAAGAATTTTAAAGAGTGGTCTTTTATTGGCCTTTCATCTACTTAAAATCATCTTTCTAAAAAATCTGCAATAGGATATTGCTTTATCTGCTGTAAATGGGCTTCTATTGAATGGAACATTTTCCACTACCAATCAGTTTTATTGTCCTTCTCTCCCATTTAAGTGTGGGTCCATTGCTAATGTATTCTCAAGTCTAGATTTTTCTCCCTCTCCCCCCACCTTTTTAACATGTCTGCATGACAGCTTTTATTTTATTTTTTACTCCAAAAAACTTCATTACATTTAACAACAGATGAATTTAGGGTTACCATATTTCAATCCTGCAAAAAAAGGACACTCCACAGGGCCCCGGCCCCACCCCAACCCGCCCCAAAGTCTCCGCCCCAACTCTGCCCCCGGCCCCGCCCCAACTCCACCCCTTCCCCAAAGTTCCCGCCTCAACTCCGCCCCCAGGGTGACCAGAGCAAAAAAAAAAAAAAAAAAAAAAAATGGCAGCAGAGGGAGGCCTGGGAGACACAGGGGAGCGCAGGGCCCAGTTGAGTGAGTCCGGCCTGGCCCCGAGCACAGGCAGGACTCGGGCGGTACCTGGAGGGAGAGTAGGGGGGTGGCCCATCGCGTCTGGGCTGGCTGCCCAACTGGTGCAGTCCCACGGGCGGCCCCGGCGCAGGGGCATCGGCAGCCCCGTTCGTTCCCCTGCGGGACCCGAGCAGGATGGGGGGGCTGGGGCCTGCTGCCCCCACTCCGGGGCCGCCTGCAGGATTGCACTAGCTCGGTCCCCACAGCAGGCCTGGGCTCAGGGGGGTTCACACCCCGGGCGCCAGAGCCGCAGCCGCCGAGCACCACATGCTTGGCCGCTTCCCCCCGCGGCAGTGGGAGCTGCAGGAGCAGCTGCTCCTGAGTCCGGGTGTCCAGGTGGGAGAACGAACAGCCACCGTCTGGCCCCGGAAAGTTGGAGCCCGGGGAGGAGGCAGTCCCCTTACCATGCCTCCCTATTTTCCTGGACATGTCCTGCTTTTTGTAAATTCCTCCCGGACGGGGATTTGAGGACCAAAAGCAGGACATGTCCGGGAAAATCCGGACGTATGGTAACCCTAGATGAATTTAAGAATAATATACAGAGGTCATCTGATGGTCTTCAATGGGTACCATCTCTCTTTCTAGCAATATGACAGGTTTCAGAGTAGCAGCCGTGTTAATCTGTATCCGCAAAAAGAAGAACAGGAGTACTTGTGGCACCTTAGAGACTAACCCTGTATCTGTACGAGTTTTTTCATGAGGTTAGTCTCTAAGGTGCCACAAGTACTCCTGTTCTTCTTTTTGCGGATACAGACTAACACGGCTGCTACTCTGAAACCTGTCATTATGCAAGGCACTGCATTTAGCCGTATGGAGTGGAAATCCATCAACCTCATGAAAAAACTCGTACAGATACAGGTTAGTCTCTAAGGTGCCACAAGTACTCCTGTTCTTCTTTCTAGCAAATTACTCTTCATAACTCATGTCATAACTATAAAGGGAAGGGTAATAGCTGTCCTGTGTACAGTACTATAAAATCCCTCCTGGCCAGAGACTCCAAAATCCTTTTCCCTGTAAAGGGTTAAGAAGCTCAGGTAACCTGGCTGGCATCTGACTGAAAGGACCAATAAGGGGACAAGATACTTTCAAATCTTGGGGGGGGGGAAGGCTTTTGTTTGTGTTCTTTGTTTGAGAGTGTGTTCGTTCTCGGGACTGAGAGGGACCAGACATCAATCCAGGTTCTCCACATCTTTCTAAACAAGGCTCTCCTATTTCAAACTTGTAAGTAAATAGCCAGGCAAGGCGTGTTAGTTTTCCTTTGTTTTCTCAACTTGTAAATGTACCTTTTACTAGAGTGTTTATCTTTGTTTGCTATACTTTGAACCTGAGACTAGAGGGGAGTCCTCTGAGCTCTTTAAGTTTGATTACCCTGTAAGGTTAATTTCCATACTGATTTTACAGAGATGATTTTTACCTTTTTTTCTTTAATTAAAAGCTTTCTTTTTAGAACCTGATTGATTTTTCCTTGTTTTAAGATCCAAGGGGTTTGGATCTTGATTCACCAGGAGTTGGTGGGAGGAAGGAGGGGGAATGGTTAATTTCTCCTTGTTTTAAAATCCAAGGGGTTTGGATCTGTATTCACCAGGGAATTGGTGAAGGTTTTTCAAGGTTTCCCAGGAATGGAATCCATTGAAATGGTGGCAGCAGAACCAGAGCTAAGCTGGTAGTTAAGCTTAGAAGTTTTCATGCAGGCCCCTACATTTGTACCCTAAAGTTCAAAGTGGGGATCCAGCCTTGACATGGTGGATAGCGGTGGGATCATTTTAAACCCAAAAGCCAGTGAGATTTTTTTTTCCTTCTAGCTGCTTGGAAAGCCCAGCTGGAGGTAGATAGATGCATAGCTTATCTCTCCTTGCCTGAAGGCAGAGGTTAAGTTTTTTTAACAGGTCCTTTGTTAAGAGAAGTGTTCAAATGGGCAAACAAAGGTAAAAGGAATTTACAAGCTGAATTGTGTTTTTTTTTTTTTTTCCTTTTTACATCCTCGGGAGTAGCTAGTTAGAAAGTCTCTGTTAACTCAGAAGCAGCCAGAGCTGAGAGCTTCCCAGTTTCAGTCAACTGCAGAGGGGGTGACCCAGCACAAGAAAACAGGAAAATGACTACCAAAGAAGTAGCTAAAAAAATAGAACTGGCCAAACTAGAAGCAGAAGAAAATGAAAGAAAACATCAGAGACTGCTTCAATTAACAAAACTCGAGACACAGCAGAGAGAAAGAGAAGAAAAAGCCAAAGAGGAGGCCCACAAGAGAGAGATGGAGCTGAAAGAAAAAGAGATGGAGGAGAGAGAAAAAGAAAGGAAGCATGAACTGGAAGTAGCAAAGTCTAAGCAGGATGCACCAGGCAATCCTAACAACCCCCCTCCAGGTACCACTTCCCATCCCAGAAAATTCCCCACCTACAAGGCAGGAGATGATACTGAGGCCTTCTTAGAAAATTTTGAAAGGGCCTGCCTTGGATACAGCATCGCTGCAGACCAATACATGGTAGAGCTGAGGCCGCAGCTCAGTGGACCCTTAGCAGAGGTGGCGGCTGAAATGCCTAAGGAACACATGAACAGTTATGAACTTTTTAAAAACAAGGCCAGACTCAGAATGGGGCTAACACCCGAGCATGCCCGTCGGCGGTTCAGAGCCCTAAAGTGGAAACCGGATGTGTCATTTACCCGTCATGCCTACCACATTGACAAAAATTGTGATGCCTGGGTATCAGGAGCAAATGTTAAATCTCTGGAAGATCTGCTTTCCCTAGTAAAAATGGAGCAGTTTTTAGAGGGTGTTCCTGAGGAAATAGAAAGGTACATCCTAGATAGGAAGCCCAAAACTGTAACTGAGGCGGGGGAGATTGGAGCCAAATGGGTGGAGGTGGCAGAAAAGAAAAAAACTAGTAGCAGTTGGAGCGAATATCACAAGGGGCAAGCCGAAACAAAACCTTACCACCGGGGACAACCCAAGGCCCCACCCACATCCCAAGGGAAACCCCAGATGCCTTCTCACCCCACCACACCAGTCTCCACCAACCAACATCGTCCCGGTGATACCTTAGCAGGGCGATGTTTTAAATGTAATGAACTGGGACATATAAAGGCTCACTGCTCCAAGAACCCCAACCGATTACAGTTCATTACACCCCAATCACACCAAAGATCCCCAAACCCAGATGCCTCTCTCATACCCTCAGAGCGAAGGGAAACCTTGAGAGTGGGCGGAAAAGAAGGTTACCGCTTGGAGGGACACTGGGGCTCAAGTGTCAACTATCCACCAATCCCTAGTGGACCCCAAACTCATCAACCCGGAGGCTACAGTGACAATTCAACCCTTCGTGTCACAGTCTGTAACCTTGCCTACAGCCACGTTGCATGTCCAGTACAAGGGCTGGTCAGGAATGTGGACTTTTGCAGTCTATGACAAATATCCCATTCCCATGCTGCTGGGGGAAGATTTGGCCAACCATGTGAAACTAGCCAAGAGGGTGGGAATACTCACCCGCAGCCAGGCTAAGCAAGCTTTCACTCCCATCCCTGTTCCTGAGCCGTCCACCAGGGCCCCGTCTATGTTACTGGAGACCCAGACAAAGGTGGTGGAACTGGATCCCCTGCCAACGACTGCAACAGCCGTAGTGGATCCAATCCCAGAGACCCAGCCAAAGCCAGTCCCAGAACCGGAACTGGCAACGCAACCAGCACCAGAACCATTGCGAGCCCTGAGTCCAGCGCTTGCAAACCCGTCTACAACTCCAATGCCAGAGGGCACCAGCGAGCCTGACCTGGCGGAAGCAGCAGATAACCCTACCCAAGAGGCCCAGCCAGAGCCTGAGATACCACATAGTGCACCAGCGGACAGCGGTTCACAGTCAATGGAAACAGCCCCAGCACCTGCATCGCTTCCAGAGGGACCAAGCCCCAGTCCACAGTCCAAGGAGGAACTGATGTCTCCAGCATCAAGGGAACAGTTCCAGGCCGAGCAGGAAGCAGATGACAGCCTTCAGAAAGCTTGGGCGGCGGCACGGAGCACCCCACCGCCTCTCAGCTCTTCTAACCGATCCCGGTTTGTTGTAGAACAAGGACTTTTATACAAGGAGACTCTTTCTGGTGGGCACCAGGAAGACTGGCATCCTCAAAGACAGTTGGTAGTTCCCACTAAGTATCGGGTAAAGCTCTTGAGCTTAGCCCATGATCATCCCAGTGGCCATTCTGGGGTGAACAGAACCAAGGACCGGTTGGGGAAGTCCTTCCACTGGGAGGGAATGGGCAAGGACATTGCTAAATATGTCCGGTCTTGTGAGGTGTGCCAACGAGTGGGAAAGCCCCAAGACCAGGTTAAAGCCCCTCTCCAGCCACTACCCATAATTGAGGTCCCATTTCAGCGCGTAGCTGTGGATATTCTGGGTCCTTTCCCAAAGAAGACACCCAGAGGAAAACAGTACGTACTGACTTTCATGGATTTTGCTACCCGATGGCCGGAAGCAGTACCCATAAGCAACACCAGGGCTAAAAGTGTGTGCCAGGCATTAACAGACATTTTTGCCAGGGTAGGTTGGCCCTCCGACATCCTTACAGATTCGGGAACTAATTTCCTGGCAGGGACCATGGAAAACCTGTGGGAAGCTCATGGGGTGAATCACTTGGTTGCCACCCCTTACCACCATGAAACCAATGGCCTGGTGGAGAGGTTTAATGGAACTTTGGGGGCCATGATACGTAAATTTGTAAATGAACACTCCAATGATTGGGACCTAGTGTTGCAGCAGTTGCTTTTTGCCTACAGGGCTGTACCACATCCCAGTTTAGGGTTTTCACCATTTGAACTTGTGTATGGCCGCGAGGTTAAGGGGCCATTACAGTTGGTGAAGCAGCAATGGGAGGGGTTTACGCCTTCTCCAGGAACTAACATTCTAGACTTTGTAAGCAACCTACAAAGCACCCTCCGACACTCTTTAGCCCTTGCTAAAGAAAACCTAAAGAATGCTCAGGAAGAGCAAAAGGCCTGGTATGATAAACATTCCAGAGAACGGTCCTTCAAAGTAGGAGACCAAGTCATGGTCTTAAAGGCGCTCCAGGCCCATAAAATGGAAGCGTCGTGGGAAGGACCATTCACGGTCCAGGAGCGCCTAGGAGCTGTTAACTATCTCATAGCCTCCCCCACCTCCAACATAAAGCCTAAGGTATACCATGTTAATTCTCTTAAGCCCTTTTATTCCAGAGAATTAAACGTTTGCCAGTTTACAGCCCAGGAAACAGATGACGCGGAGTGGCCTGAAGGTGTCTACTACGAAGGAAAAAAGGATGGTGGCGTGGAAGAGGTGAACCTCTCCACGACCCTTGGACGTCTGCAGCGACAGCAGATCAAGGAGCTGTGCACAAGCTTTGCACCAATTTTCTCAGCCACTCCAGGATGGACCGAACGGGCATACCACTCCATTGACACAGTTAATGCTCACCCTACTAGAACCCCACCCTACCGGGAGTCACCTCATGCCAAAACTGCTATACAAAGGGAGATCCAGGACATGCTACAGATGGGTATAATCCGCCCCTCTAAGAGTGCATGGGCATCTCCAGTGGTTCTAGTTCCCAAACCAGATGGGGAAATACGCTTTTGCGTGGACTACCGTAAGCTAAATGCTGTAACTCGTCCTGACAATTATCCAATGCCACGCACAGATGAGCTATTGGAGAAATTGGGACATGCCCAATTCATCTCTACTTTGGACTTAACCAAGGGGTACTGGCAAGTACCACTAGAGGAACCCGCTAAGGAAAGGTCAGCCTTCGTCACCCAGGCAGGGGTGTATGAATTCAATGTACTCCCTTTCGGGTTGCGAAATGCACCCGCCACCTTCCAAAGACTTGTAGATGGTCTCCTAGCGGGATTGGGAGAATCTGCAGTTACCTACCTCGATGATGTGGCCATTTTTTCTGATTCATGGGCAGAGCACCTGGAGCACCTGGAAAAAGTTTTCGAGCGCATCCAGCAGGCAGGACTAACTGTTAAGGCTAAAAAGTGTCAAATAGGCCAAAACAGAGTGCCTTACCTGGGGCACCAGGTGGGTCAAGGAACTATAAATCCCCTACAGGCCAAAGTGGATGCTATCCAAAAGTGACCGGTTCCAAAGTCTAAAAAACAGGTCCAATCCTTCTTAGGCTTGGCTGGATATTATAGGCGATTTGTTCCCCACTACAGCCAAATTGCCGCCCCGCTGACAGACCTAACCAGAAAGAAACAGCCAAATGCAGTTCAGTGGACTGATGAGTGCCAAAAGGCCTTTAACCAGCTTAAGGCAACACTCATGTCTGACCCTGTGCTAAGGGCCCCAGACTTTGACAAACCATTCCTAGTAACCACAGATGCGTCCGAGCGAGGCATGGGAGCAGTTTTAATGCAGGAAGGACCGGATCAAGAATTCCATCCTGTCGTGTTTCTCAGTAAGAAACTGTCTGAGAGGGAAAGCCATTGGTCAATCAGCGAAAAGGAATGCTATGCCATTGTGTACACGCTGGAAAAGCTACGCCCATATGTTTGGGGACGGCGTTTCCAACTACAAACAGACCATGCTGCGCTACAGTGGCTTCATACCGCCAAGGGAAATAACAAAAAACTTCTTCGGTGGAGTTTAGCTCTCCAAGATTTTGATTTTGAAATACAACACATTTCGGGAGCTTCTAACAAAGTGGCTGATGCAGTCTCCCGGGAAAGTTTCCCAGAGTTAACTGGTTAACAATTGTTCTTGGAATGAAACATATTGTTAGTTTTTATATAATCAGTAGTATGTCTAAAGGTACATGTGTCTTATTAACTCTGTTTTCTCCTAGAACTCCAGGAAGAAATCACAGCCAGTGTGGAACCGAACGTCCAACACTATCTGTTATTTGGGGGGCGTGTCATAACTATAAAGGGAAGGGTAATAGCTGTCCTGTGTACAGTACTATAAAATCCCTCCTGGCCAGAGACTCCAAAATCCTTTTCCCTGTAAAGGGTTAAGAAGCTCAGGTAACCTGGCTGGCATCTGACCGAAAGGACCAATAAGGGGACAAGATACTTTCAAATCTTGGGGGGGGGGGGGAGGGGAAGGCTTTTGTTTGTGTTCTTTGTTTGAGAGTGTGTTCGTTCTCGGGACTGAGAGGGACCAGACATCAATCCAGGTTCTCCACATCTTTCTAAACAAGTCTCTCCTATTTCAAACTTGTAAGTAAATAGCCAGGCAAGGCGTGTTAGTTTTCCTTTGTTTTCTCAACTTGTAAATGTACCTTTTACTAGAGTGTTTATCTTTGTTTGCTGTACTTTGAACCTGAGACTAGAGGGGAGTCCTCTGAGCTCTTTAAGTTTGATTACCCTGTAAGGTTAATTTCCATACTGATTTTACAGAGATGATTTTTACCTTTTTTTCTTTAATTAAAAGCTTTCTTTTTAGAACCTGATTGATTTTTCCTTGTTTTAAGATCCAAGGGGTTTGGATCTTGATTCACCAGGAGTTGGTGGGAGGAAGGAGGGGGAATGGTTAATCTCTCCTTGTTTTAAAATCCAAGGGGTTTGGATCTGTATTCACCAGGGAATTGGTGAAGGTTTTTCAAGGTTTCCCAGGAATGGAATCCATTGAAATGGTGGCAGCAGAACCAGAGCTAAGCTGGTAGTTAAGCTTAGAAGTTTTCATGCAGGCCCCTACATTTGTACCCTAAAGTTCAAAGTGGGGATCCAGCCTTGACAACTCATAATTATTAGTAAGACACGAGTGAGCAAAGGACATGAATTGTAATTTCATAAGAAGTATTAGAATTTTTATTCAAGCCACAAAATTAGTTCTTTTTTTCTTAAACTTGTAACAGACCAGAGCAACTGGAGTTCAGTTTATAAACACTTAGGAGTGGCATATTTGCTATAAATTTCCCTAAATGCGATATGCATAAACCATGGACTAAAAGTTAATGACTACAATAACAAAATTGTTCAGTACTGTTAAAGTGACACTAATTGTACTGAAAATTGTACTTACTGACTTGATCGGTGTTACTTGTGCACAGGGCTAAAAAAGCTTGTTTGCCTAGTTTTAAATAAATGGCATGCTTCAGCACATGCAATACACTCAGCACAAATAAGTCCAAGATACCTTTCTTACATTTTGATAGTATTGCATAATGACAGATATGTAACTGTGACATACAAACTCAGTGAAAGAGACCCAGCAAACAACTACTTAGGAGTCGAGGCTAGAGGGGAATACTAGCCAAGGGCAGGTTGAGATCTAAGAGGAGCCAGAGTGACAGTAGGACTGCTGCAACATTTCACACCTCCACCTAAACATTAACTCTACCCTCTCTGACTTAAATATCTGTTGGTAATTAAAGCTAATGTTATTCTGACATAGTATGAATATATTTTCTTTTTAAAAAGTTGGAAATGCCTAAATAGACATAGATTTTTAACATTTCAGAATTATTGCTCCCTTGATTGTTAAGGCTTGATGTAATTCACAAAGCTAAAATAAAGACATATTTTATCTCTATCAGGATGGTAAAAAAAATACTGAAAATCTATTTTAGAACCCAAAAGTTAGCTCAGTGGAAGCCATTTTAAAATCAACATTGCCCAACATTTCCCAATCTTTGCCATTTTATCACAGGTATCTTCTATTGTATGCATGTAGCTAACTAAGGTACAGTATTAAAAACAAATAAATATCAATATGTAATATGTAAAAGATTGTGTGCAGGACTGTACATGCCAAAAAATTTCCTCAGAAAATATGATTTGTCAACAGGAATCAATTTCAATATAAAAATATCATCATTTCTATACAATTCCAATCAATTTGTGAATATTTTCTTTCCCCACAACTATCCTCACTAGCAGACACAGCTGAAAGTGGTAGGATGAAGCAAGCCTCTTTGCAAAGTCCTGTGCTCTGAAGCTTTGCTCAGGAATTTATTGCTGAGTTTAGGAGCCTCATAGCAGGATAGATTCAAACACAGCACAAAGAAGTATATATGTGGTGAAGAGCACAGGGAATATAGCCAAACTGTTTGCAAATCACAGAAACAGTTTTGATTTGGTTTGGATTAAAAGAAAAAGAGAAAGACAGAATCATAGAATTGTAGGACTGGAAGGGATCTCAAGAGGTCATCTAGTCCCTGCACTCATGGCAGGATTAAGTAATATCTAGACCATCCCTGACATGTGTTTGTCCAATCTACTCTTCAAAATCTCCAATGATGGAGATTCCACAACCTCCCGCGGCAATTTATTCCAGTATTTAACCACACTGACAGATAGCAAATTTTTCCTAATGTCCAACCTAAACTTCCCTTGCTGCAATTTAAGCCCATTGCTTCTTGTCCTATCCTCAGAGGTTAGGGAAAACATTTTTTCCCCTTTCTCCTTATAACAACTTTTATGTATTTGAAAACTGTTATCTCCCCCCTCAGGCTTCTCTTCTCCAGACTAAATAAACCCATTTTTTCAATCTTCCCTCATTAGTCATGTTTTCTAGACCTTTAATCATTTTTGTTTTTCTCCTATTCCTCTACATCCTTCCTGAAATGTTGTGTCCAGACTCCATTTGAGTCCTAAACAGTGCACAGTATAGCAGCAGAATTACTTCTCATGTCTTACTTACAGCACTCTTGCTGATGCATCCCAGAATGATATTTGCTTTTTTATGCAATAGTATTATATTGTTCACTCGTATTTAGTTTGTGAACCACTATGACCCCCAGATCCCTTTCTGCAGTATGTGTGCTGTATTCTGAGGCAGTTATTTCCCATTTTGTATGTGTGCATTGCTGGCACATGATGGCATATATAACGTTAGTAGACGTGCAGGTGAATGAGCCCTTGATGGTGTGGCTGATACGGTTGGGTCCTCTGATGGTCATTCACCTGCACGTCTACTAATGTTATATATGCCAACATGTGCCAGCAATGCCCCTTTGTCAAGTACATTGGCTAAACTGGACAGTCCCTACATAAAAGAATAAATGGACACAAATCGGACATCAGGAATGGTAACAAACAAAAGCCAGTAGGAGAACACTTCAACCTCTCTGGACATTCTATAACAGATTTAAAAGTAACTATTCTTGAACAAAAAAACTTCAGAAACAGCCTTCAAAGTGAAACAGCAAGAACTAAAATTTAACACCATTAATTTGGGCTTGAATAGGGACTGGGAGTGGCTGGCTCATTACAAAAGCAGCTTTGCCTCTCCTGGAATTGACACCTCCTCATCTGTTATTGGGAGTGGACTACATCCACCCTGATCAAATTAGCCCTGTCAACACTGGTTCTCCACTTGTGAAGTACTCCCTTCTCTTCATGTCATTATATAATGCTTGCATCTGTAACTTTCACTCCATGCATCTGAAGAAGTGAGGTTTTTTTACCCACGAAAGCTTATGCCCAAATAAATCTGTTAGTCTTTAAGATGCTACTGGATTCCTTGCTGTTTTTATTATCTTCTGGGTTTTTGCAAATTGATTGCTTAATTATTTGCTCCATTATCTTTCTGGTTACTGAAGTTAAGATGACTGGCCTGTAATTCCCACTTGTCCTCATTTCCTTTTTTATAGATTGGCACTAAATTTGCCCCTTTCCGGTCCTCTGGAATCTCTCCTGACTTCCATGACTTTTCAAAGGTAATCATTCATGGCTCAGATAACTCTTCAGTAAGCGCCTTGATTATTGTAAGATGTATTTCATCAGGTTCTGGTGACTCGAAGACATCTAACTTGTCTAAGTAATTTTTAACTTGTTCTTTCCCTATTTTAGCCTCTGATCCTACATCATTTTCACTGGCATTCACTATCTTAGATGTCCAATCCCTACTAACATTTTTGGTGGAAAAAAACAAACAAACAAACTACTCATTTAGCATTTCTGCCATTTCCACATTTTCTATTATTGCCCCCACCTCCATTGAATAACGGGCCTACCCTGTCCTTGGGACTTTCTCTTGCTTCTAATATATTTGTAACATGTTTTCTTGTTACTTTTTATGTTTCTAGTTAGTTTAATCTTGTTTTGTGCCTTAGCCTTTCTAATTTTGTCCCTACATACTTGCATTATTTGTTTATATTAATCCTTTGTAATTTGATGTAGTTGCCACTTTTTGTAGGACTCTTTTTTGAGTTTCAAACCATTGAAAATCTGGTTAAGCCAGGGTGGTCTCTTGCCATTCTTCCTACAAGACGGTTCTTTATTTTTTCCAAGGCAGTTCACCTATTCCTAATTGAGATATGGATAAATGATAGTGGAAAGAGACCACAATTTCATTTTTCACCTGTATCTTAGGTCTAAATCTCAACACAGATCTCCAAAGATAAAAGGCTAAAGAGCAGTAAATCACTGTGACGCCACACCCAAAATTTGTAATATACTTAATAACAGTTTGTTAAATTAAGAATATTTCTTTCTTTCAGGATAACTAAGCTAGCAAAGACCAGCTATCTACAATGAAACTACCCTTTAACTTCAAGTTAGTGAATCATAGCATGACATAAAATACTGTCTATTCCCACTCAACAGCTTTAATCTGTTACGTTATAGTCAATCACAATTATCAAAATTAAGGATGAATGATAAAAAAATTGAAGGGCACACAAAGCCAAAGTGTGGCTTTATGTGAGTCTTCATTATTTTTCTGATACATGCAGAATTCAGCTTTGCTGCAACTGCACTGAAGTCAATGGAATTACATCTACTTACCTCAAGGCTGAATATGGCTCTGGGTTTTATACTGAGTTACCCTTATAATTTATGATATGTGAATTTAACACTGACTTTATCTTTAGCATGGGTAGCATTCTCATGTAAGTGGAAAAACAAAATAATAATAATGATAAAAAGGAGGCTCAAGGACCTGACAACAATTCCATATTATGGGTTCATAGAAGCCAGAGATGGTTGTTTATTCAGTCTATATTTTCTCTTTCCTAGTTTCAACCCATTATTCTTTCACAGGACTTGAAAATTTACTGAACGCCTGCTATCTCTAGGAGGAAGCCTACTTGCTAAGCTGTAAGAGTGGTGCACTGAGCCATGCCCTCTCCCAAGTTATATCCAGTCTCTTAGGCCTACAGACATCTGTCCACCACTGGCTGAACTCAGACCTTTCAATTAATGCCAATTAATTGTTGTTCTCCTCTGTGCCCCCCCGCCCAATAAAACAACTTGTGCCTGTTCTCTTCTCCCATTCCCAATGAATTAATGCTGGACAGGTGCTCTTAAGCCCCTCAAATAAATCAATTGATGCTGACCTCTCATCATATACTCTCTGTTGGAGTGGCTACAGGGCTACCCACTAAAAGAATCCTCTGGAGTTGCAGAGGGTTGAGGTACCCTCTCTTCTTGGGCTATACACCAATGTACACCAAACCAGGGAACAAGGGACCTGAGGAGGAGGAGACCCCAGCTAATGTGAAATCCAGCAGCGGTAGGACCTCTCTCTGCAACCCTAACGTAGGGCTCTTTACAGTGGGGTCGGAAGGGCAGGCAGCTGACATCATCCCATCAAGGTTGTGGAAGATGGTGGATTTTACAACACCTGGGGGCACTTGCAAAGCCATCATTACAGATCTCTGATTGGGTGGCATGGTGAGCCTTCACATAAAAAAATCTTATGCTGGGGTAGTAGAAGCCCTCTTCTCCACTCCAAAAAAAAAAAAAAAAAGAAACTTCTGTTGTGTTGGTGGGGTAGTATATAGTCTATATTTGAGTCATTGCTCATTTCATTTCCTTGTCTTTATTTATTGACTACTTTTTCTCTAGTACTTGTTTTCTCCTGATACACTTGTAAAAGCCTCTTGTATTTCCTTTAAATTTTTGGCTAGCATGATCTCATTTTGCTTTTTGCTACCCTTAATTTTCTCAGTCCTTAAAGTGCAATTCTACTTAAAAACTGACAAAGTAAAAATGGCACTTTCTTACTCAGCAGGTCTGGTCCATGTGTATTCATTGTTTCTTACTACAATGTGCTTACTCCAAGGATAAAAATCATTTTTACTAGATATTTTATTTTATTAGTCTTGTAAGACCTGGGTAGTGACACTTATGAGACTACACTTTTTGACTACTCATCTATAGAAAGCTTGTACGGGCCACTGAATATGCAGAATGTATTACCCTCTCAATTACTGTTTTATGTACCATGTGCTGGGTAATAACATGAAAGAACTCCCTGAACATTCTCTCTCTTTTTTTTAAATAAACTACTTACAGAGATGCTGCAACTGCAGCTTGCAATCAAACCATGAGCAGACAGAGTGCCCTCTTCTGAGACTTCTTCCTAGTGCCTTCTTCTAACACTTCTCTCTTGCAACATATGCTACATCCTCCAAGTTCCATGAAGCCAGCTACAGTTACAATTGTACAATCCTATTGAAGACAACTACATCTGCAACCTTTCTGAATGCTAAGTGAGTAGAAAGAAAGATGGTTGAGTCACTGTGGATAGCTCTCTGAAAACGTCAGCTCAACATGTAGCAGGGTTACAAATAGCTAACCAAATGTTAGGAAATATTAGAAAACGGATAGATAAGACAGAAAATATATCATATCATTATATAAATCCATAGTGCACCTACACTTTGAATACTGTGTCCAGTTCTGGTCACCCAGTCTCAAAAAGGATATAGTGGAACTGGAAGAGTTTCAGGGAAGGGCAACAAAGACTATCAAGGGAATGGAAAGGCTTCTGTATGAGGAGATAATAAGGGTACGTCTACACAGCAAAGAAGAAACCACAACTGGCCCATGCCAGCTAACTCAGCCTCGCGGGGCTTGGGCTGTGGGGCTGTTTCATTGCTGTATAGATTTCCAGGCTTGGGCTGGAGCCCAGACTCTAACATTCTGTGGAACTCAGAGAGTGGAAACATTACCCTGCAAGGAAACAGCAGAAACAGCGGGGTGACAGAAAGTGCTAAGAAGATCTTCAGTGAGCCAGGGAAGCAGCTTAGATGGAGAGGAGCTTATACACCAGGAACCCAGGAAGAGACTGAGGCCAGGACCCAAGAGAAGGTAAGGTAGAAAGTGGACCAGGGAGATAACAAATGGTGTGCATAGTCAGGCCTTGACTGCCTATACAAGCTTCCCTGGGCTGGAACCCAGTGGAAAGGGAGGGCCTTATTCCCCTACTGGCCCACCAAGGAAGGTGGAGTGGAATCTGTCCCCCCCCCCCCCCAAAGGGCTAGAACAACTGAAATGCTCTGATACTGGTGAGTCCAGACTCAGACAGAGAGTCCAACCTGAAGTTGAAGGACTATTACTTGTTGGACTACTGGTTTATCCCAGGAATAGGACTTTATGTGACTTGTCCAGAGGGCTGAGGCTACGTCTTCACTACGGGGTGGGGGTGGGGTCGATTTAAGATACGCAAATTCAGCTACGCGAATAGTGTAGCTGAATTCGACGTATCTGAGCCGACTTCCCCCCGCTGTGAGGACGACGGCAAATCGAACTCTGCGGCTCCCCCGTCGACGGCGCTTACTCCTACCTGTGCTGGTGGAGTACAAGCGTTGATTCGGGGATCGATTGTCGCGTCCCGACGAGATGCGATAATTTGATCCCCGAGAGATCGATTTCTACTCGCCGATTCAGACGGGTAGTGAAGACGTAGCCTAAATCACAAGAAGCAGATAAGCCCAGGGCCTGAAATGGCTGTCAGCAGGGGACACACCTAAAACAAAGCATAATAGAGTTTGCCCAGAAACTAGCACCATGTGGGCAAAGGGTTCCACTGAGTATTTTTCTGACCAGGTGGGTGTGTTTGTCTCTGTGTGAAAAAGACAAGATAGGGTGCAGACACAGAAACAGAGAGCCAGAGGCAAAGAAGGAAACCCAAGCAGCGGTCTGTGAGCAGTGTATGATCCTGGGGAAAAAAAGCTAGAGAGAACACTTTTTGGTCTGGTGTTGGCTAAAGATGCTTGGGGCTGTTAGGTAAGTAACTATTCTTTTGTTTCTGGTTCCTTCTGCATTTGCAACAACACGATCTTGTACATTCGTTGTAAATAAGATTGCATCAAAGAAAAGAACAGATTTCATTTTCAGTTTCTTCTCTCAACTGGAGCAGGATGCCCAACTTTGACTAGCCACTCGGGTCAATAAAGGGCAACAACATGTTAAAGAATATGTGCTGAACTTGCAACTCTTTGCAGGTTGGGAAAACTGCTTCCTCTTATTAAAGACAATTCATATTTTTACGTTATTAACATAGCACAGATTTTTAGACTGACACTGAAACAAAATTGTAACTTTCCTCAAGTTTGAAGAATAGCTTGCCTGGTTCAGCAGCAGCCATTTCAAAGTAACTGGATTTATCATTGCTCTTGACTAAAATATGTTCCTATGAAGCACCCAGGCTACCATTTCTGTAGAGATATTGTTGTAAATATGCTCAATAGGAGGTTCTCAATGTATTAAAAATAGAACTTCCCCACCTTGCATTTTTCATAGTAAAAACTGCAGTGTCAAAATGTTTTTAATACAACCTGTGTTTTAATTGGTTGTTCTTAGATTTTAGTCAGTATTTATCACTGTCAATAGCCTGCTGTTTTAGTGCCGGGAAACTGATGGGAATAACATTAAGAAGGAATAGCCATACTTGAGCAATGATTCAGAATCTCTCTCAGCATAAAAAAGTATCTTGAATAAAAGTCAAGTAACTCCTCTCTTTAAAGTGTTAGTGTTTTCCCTGCTACAATAAAATGACAAGTATTTTTTATATCTTTCAAACTTGCTATGATTGTGCTCTAAAATGAATTTTTTCTACAGCCATTAGTGCTAACATTAGCGATGCACACCTCAGGGATACACTAGAATATATCTAAAACCTTACTTTTATACTTAGGCTACATCTACACTATGGGGTGGGGGGGGAATCGATTTCAGATATGTAAATTCACAGGAATAGCGTAGCTGAATTCGACGTATCTGATTCGACTTACCCCGCTGTGAGGACGGCAGCAAATCGACCGCTGCAGCTCCCCCGTCGATGGTGCTTAATCCTACCTGGGCTGGTGGAGTACACGCGTCGATTCGGGGATCGATTATCACATCCCAATGAGATGTGTTAAATCGATCCCCGAGAGATCAATTTCTACCCGCCGATCCAGGCAGGTAGTGAAGACAAGCCCTCAGTCATGTCTTTGTCCAACAAAATGCAAATTTATGCAAAATGTGAAATTTAGAAGCCTCAATTACAATCTGTAATTTGAAGAGTTTTACATTTGAACTTTAAAACACTTTTTCAACTATATATGAATATTTGTGATATTAAAGATTATGCCACTTCTCAAACTGTCTATTTAAACTGTATATTTTGTCCACATAAAAGCTTGCAGCATATTTTATCTGTAATTATTGTTTTTCTGGTACTATTTCCCAAATGTAAACATTTACTGTTATCCTGTAGCACAGAAGGAATAAATTGGCCTGGTTACAAATTGATGCAGCAGGTTGCTAAATTTTGAATTGGTTTATTTAATATACAATTTTCACTTTGAAACATTCTGTTCTTTCTTTTCTCAAATTTAAGGGGTCTGTCAGGGCACACATATAACTCCCATTAACATTAATAGGAAGTACATGCTGCACATTGACTGATAATTAAATGCCTAGCTGATACATTTATTAAAAATATCATATATTCATTTAGTTCTCAGCATTACATCTCAACAAAAAGTTTTTGTGTGCGTGTGACTGAATTCCATCTAGTGGTCTTGACACAGCTACATAATAAGTATTGGAATACATAACTTCATAATCCAGAATGAAGCCGTTCAGGTTAAAATGGCACTCAGAAGGGCGGGCAGGAATACAACTTAGCCAATTTTCCACTATACCTCCTCTATTATTGCTATTGGTTTTGCAGTGAAAATTTGAGGTTTTGAGACAAAAGAAAGGTTTGTTCCTATCAAAATTACCCAGATACTTTTTATCCTGTGTTATGTGGAGGTTTATGGAATATTACACTTTAATGAGTACTTTCAGGAGGAAGTTTATTGTAGATTATTTATTTCCTACTGAAAGTTTTGAAATCTTGGACTCAAACAAACAATGCCCACCGCTAATCCTTCAATCCTTTCACGGTCTAGTTCAAGATGAACTGTTACTAATAGTTTTATTTTAAGAATGTATTTCAGCTATAGATTTAACACTCACACTAAAGAAATTACAAGAAGATCATACAGAAGGATAGTGAAGATTTAAAGCCCCTTCTTCTTGAGAAATATATATACGCAATTCAATAAATGCATTTGTGATACCATCATTTCAACAAGAGCTGATGTACTTGTTCTATGAAAATGTAATGCATAGGCATGGTCTTATAATAAATTGTAATCTTCCTTCTGCCATATTTATGAAGTACAACTGAATTATATATACTTAAAAAAAACCACACACACACACACACAAAAAGACAACCACCTTGCATATTCTCCTTCTGTATTTGCTGAAAAAATTCACCATTGCAACATGGGAGAGAAATCTCTGTAACCTGGTAAACTTTAGTCCAACTTAATTCATACGCGAACATACATCAGTTTTCTTCATCAGTTCTGTGTAAAGTGAAACTGGCAAACGTTGACTTATTATTGGTTCTGTATTGGTTCAGAACAATGGTACTATTCTTTTCATTATGCCACTGGAAAAATAAACACTATTTTCCTGAAACTTAGCAGGGGAGAACTCACACCTTTCATTGCTTTTAATACAAATGTCATTTTCTGCCTTTATTTTCTCTCTCCTTTATAGAACTTCTGCTTCCCCAAACATCCTATCCCTTTTACAGCAGCCAAAACTATTGTCAATTGACTTTACAGTGGCAGTATAATAAAGTACAATAATTGGCATTATAGTAATCAATGGTATTACCTCATTTAGAATACTATGCTCAGTTTTGATCTCCCCATCTTAAGGATACAGCAGAAATAAAGACTGATGACAAGTGCTATTGGAAAAAAAATAAGGGCAGTATACCTCAGAGAGGTGAATAAAAGGTGTCATGATAAAAATATACAAAACAACAAATGGTATACAACACAATTAGAATGTGGAACTCATTGCCACAAGGTATCATAGTGGCCAATAACTTGCCATGATTTTTAAAAGAATCAGATATGTATATGGATAACAAGACAGTTCGAAGTTATAATAAATATATGAAAAACAAAAACAATCACCACACACGCCAAGAACATAAGCCTTCAAATTTCAGGGCATAAGCCAACTTCTAACTATTGGGGATAGGAAGAATTTATTCATGGTATAACCTGTCTCTAAAGTACCTGCTACCCTTGAAGCAATTGCTAGAAGTCACTCTTGGAGGCAAGATACTGGACTCGACACACTGCTGGTCTGATCTAGTCTGGCATTTCCTGTGTTTCCTAAAGCTAATGATCAGGACAAACAGGAAAATGAGACACAGACATAGGGATGCATTTTAAGTGGAAGGCTGCATCTTTATTAACATTTTACTTTTAGGGTAGGAGTGCTATGTCCTTCCCCACCCCCAAAAAGTAACAGTCATTTATGTGGGTCCAGTGCAGTGGTAAAGGATCTACATGCGAGAGCTGGTTGGGAACTTTCTGTTTTGTTTTTGGTCAGAAAATGCAGATTTGTCAAAACCAAAATGGTTATAGAACTGTATTGGTTTCCATTAAATTTCTCAGTGAGGAGGGAGAGGTCACCCCAGAATAGCCAACAGCCCAGTGGCTATGGCACTCACCTCTGATGTGGGAGATATAGGTTCAAGTCCCTGGTCAATTCAGATCCAGTCTTGAAACTGGGCTCTTCCACATGCCAGGCTATGGGCCCTAAGCACTGACCTATTAAGTAATTCTGGGGTGGGTCTTCTCAAGGAGTGGATATTCTGCCTGATTGGAGCAGGACTTGAGCCTGGGTCTTCCACATCCCATGTGAGTACTTTGACCACTAGGCCAGAGAGTCAGTATCTCTCTCTCAGTGAATATTTAACTACATATTCAAAGTGGAATAGCTGTAATAGAAGGAACTGAGAGAGAGATAGAGCTGGTTAGGGCATTCTGAATAAGGCAGAACTGGGTCTAGAATCTGGATCTCCCACATCCTAGGTGAGTGCACTAACCACTTAGCAATTGGGTATTTCTGGGGTAATCTGACTCTCTCATTGTTTGGAGGAAAAGGTCTTGGCTTTGTTCTGCATGAGAATGGGATCAAATGTTGAAACCTCAATTTTTCCCCAAAATGAAATTCTTGTTTTCCAGCCATCCTTACTTCAGGCCAAGTAACCAATATTCAGGACTGACCCTCTTCAGTCAAACCCCTACAATTCAGGCTGCCTCTGAATCCTCTTACCCTCCCCCCACGAGGGAGAAATGAGGATGCACATGATAGGTACCTGAGCATGAGAAGAGTTCAGTCTCTCCCTCCTTACTCCAAGCTAATAGGGTCTACCAGTTCTCTCTCTGGTCTCATATTTACCTCTGGGAGCTGGTCTCTTTGAGGTTCTCACCTGCGCTGGATGCCAGCAACAAATTGCAGCTAAATTACAAACTCACTTACAACTTTTAAATGGCACTTAAGCGTTATTTACTTAAAACTAGCATCCGGCATGCTGCAAGCAAGGAGCAAAAACACACCAGATCCCTTTGTCAATCCTGCTCTGAAGGAAAAATTCCTTCCAGTCTCCCTGCCATGGAGCTGTGAGCCTGGAAACCATTGGGGCTCCCAGGACTAGGCTGCTCCAGAGTTGCAGATCCTCAGAGAGCCACCAGCAGCTGAGTAAAATTGACATTCTTGTCAGTTTTACCACTACTAATTACAAGAATATCAATTTTAGTCAGCTGCTGCCGGTCCTGGGGACTATGTAGCACTTTGGAAACACCATGTGTTAGTGTTTCTGAAATGAAAAGTGTCTTGGATTTCCGGTTCATAAGAAATTACAAAATATTTGGTTTCATTCCTTTTCAAAATGAAACCAAATATCAAAATACTGAAATTTCTCATGAACCAGAAATCCCAAGTTCTGGGCCAGTTCTACCATTGCTATCTTATACTCTAAGGTGGTGGGATGGAGTGGAAGGGGGAGGGTAACAGTGGCAATAGTGAACCCTGCTATTTGTGTAGCTGCTGTAAATACTGATTTGTAATGGCAGGTCTGAACTGGACTGACAGATAAGATTATTCTCATTTCAGAATTAGGCACTCCTGGGCTGTGGGCTGTTTGTGCTCTGTAACTTTCATTTCAGTACTGAAGATCTTCATATCTTTTATTTATAAAAATTTCTCTGATATACAAAAAACATATTTTAAGATCCCTAAAAGCTGTTATCAGCAAGGGAAAGAATGGGAATATTTTGAGAAAAAGCATACTTGAATATTTGTTATCAGTTTCTTTTCACAGCCACTCTAATTTAAGAAATTAATGATAATTAATAAACGAATAATGCAAGAAAATGTGTTAAAAATCTTAAAGTAGTTTCTCAGTGGAACTGAAATTCAAATAATCTCTACAACACAAGCTATATGGGTACTTTTCTAAGGTTCTTAAAATTGAAATTGGAAGAAACATTCATTAAATTCTACTCACAATGATTCTGCATGTAATATCTACTGAGATTAGACATGGTATTATCTAATTCATTTTATTAGTACTTAGTAATGCCTTATTTTTGTATTGTATTTAATGAAAAAAAGGAATTCATTTTTGTCCATTTAGATACAAGTGAAGACAGAGTGAAATGAGTTAATTAGCAGTGGTTTTCAGAAAGTTGGCACCTACTGGTTAAATCCAACAATAAGTCACACTGATCCAATTTGTGGGTTTGCTTTACTACACCAAACATGCCCGTTTATTTTTCTGTTTCATTTTAAATAAAGAAACCTTAATGTAATGGGTTGTATTTTTTATTTTCAACTAACAACTTTCACTCTCTTATACCTTGTAATGTAGTGTGGAGTTTCCATTTCCCTATGGATCTGCTCTTATTGCGTTCAAAAGGAGCTTTACCACTGACTTTGATGGGAGAAGGATACAGCTATTAAAGTGTACATATTCCTTGCTTTGCTTGGATTTCCACTACTTTCCTTCAGATTATATCAACTGATTGCCATGGGTGAAGTGTTGTTGTAGCCTTGCTGGTCACAGAATATTAGAGAGACAAGGTGGTTGAGATCATATTTTTTTATGGGACCAACTTCTGTTGGTGAAAGAGACAAGCTTTTGAGCTACAAAGAACTAAGGTAGCTCGAAAGCTTCCCTGTTTCACCAACAGAAGTTGGTCCCATAAAAAATATTATCTCGCGTACCTTGCCATGGGTGAAGGCAAATACCTCCCTTGCAAGTTTGTCCCTATTTCATGTATTTCTTACCCACCTCACTGATGATTGTTGGTGTTTGTGCCTGGAATTCAACGATAGAAAACCAGGAGCCTCTTTGAAGAGCTAGGAGAGACTCCACAGAAAATTTTGACTAACCTAATTCATAATACAAGTTTAGTTCTTCCTTAAGTTTCGTATGCTTCCACTCACAAATACTCTTAAATCTTTATGGGTTTGATAGCTAAGACTTCTTTATCTCCTCAAGTAACTTACTTATCTCTTGTGCAGAATGGTATCATAAGCTTTTCTGTAGTTCAAATATTTAACACAATTTTCCATGTCTATATTTTTTAGTATGCCAAACCTTTAATTTATAAGTCCAAAGTGAACATATCAGATGAGTCAGATATACAGACATCCAATTATATCTAACTACATATTTTGCATATGCAAGCACTGGTTTAATAGCAATCACTGTTATACTCCTGTACCAGATATGGACTGGCTACAGGGCTTCCTTCTGAGCAAGAGACACACCAAACGTGTTCAGTATAAGACCCTTGAATGTTCTCCCCACTGAGGTTAGCTTAAATAAGGAATGTTAAATGCTTCACCAACTAATGGCTGAATAGTATACTATAGTTTAGCATTCCATTACAATCACTGTATCTGATCCTATTCTTAAACATATCCCACATGTTCTAAACCAGTCTCTGTACCACCAAACATTTTAAAATGCCTAATTATCTGCATCCTCAGCTGTGCCAGAACATCACACGGGGGCAGGGGAGGGAAGGGAGAGATGACAAAAGCGGCTAGAAGACATTTTTGTGCTAGCTTAATTTGGGGACAACCAGGTGCAAGTTTGTCCTCAGGGCTAACTTATTGCAGCCTGCAATGGCCTCCTAAAAGCTGTTATAGTAACTGGGTATCACTGGAGGGAAGCACAATTTGTCCACACCCACTATGGCCCCCAGCACATCCCCTATGATGGAGGGAAGGTAGGAAAGGGTGGCATAAAGCAGGTTATGTCAGCTTGATGCAGTGGAAGGATTCCCCTACACCATTTAGGAAAATTCCCAGCTATGCTCTTAGAACAGATTTAAGGTTGCTGTGTGCCACTGAAACAGCCTCCTGGGGGCTGAGGATCTGAATGAGATCAAAGGGGGAATAAATAAATAAAACAAGCAATAATATTATGCACCAGTAGGCAAGGTAAGACCAAGGGATCCTTCCTAATATTCAGTGCTTACCTGCCTTCCAGTACTTTTTTTAATATCTCTGAGCTAACATGATGAAGGACACTACCCTGAGGTAAATAATGGACAGCTTTAATAAGCTTCTGTCATTCTCTATTAGATTTCTGGTGTTCCAAACAAATCACTAGGTTAAGATAAGGGAAATATCCTGGAAGGTCAAGCTTCTGTGACCTTTTGTGAATAAACTAGAATCAGCAACTTTCAGGCTTTTCCACAACAGTTTAAAGTGATACAAAATGCAGAAGGAAAAGAGGGGGAGAAAAGCTAACTTCAACAGGCCTGGGTAAACAGAGTCTTGTAGAACACTAAAGATTATGGCCATACAGTATTTTTATAGGAAGTAGACACTTCCAGTTTTAACATTCTTTGTTTGAAATTAATTTATTAAGTAAAATGTTATTTTTCTCCTAAATAGAATGTATTTAAAAAAATATTTACCCTATACAATTTGTTTTAACTACAGCCAAATTTATGACATACAGCAAACAGATGTAAAATTGCTTTCCTGAACTGAAACAGAGACTGACTGTTATTTCATTACCAAAGCATTAATGTGCTGCAGAAGAATACTTCGTAAGCCTTTTAGGCACAAACTGCTATTAAAGCATGTTGGAAATGGCCATATATTGACATATTCCAAAAAATAATGCTACAAATCTTTAAATAAAAATATCAAAAGCTAAACAAAGAAACTAATCCTGTATCCTTACTTAGGCAAAACTCTATCGACCTCAAAGGGGGTTTTGCTTCAAGAAAATACTGGATTATGGGGCCAACATACTTGCAAAACTCCAAATTTGTATGCATGAACAGGGTTTTAGACAGATAATTAGCCATTCTGCACCTATTTTACTTTCTTATGTGCACAAGTCAAGTGTGAATTTTTGTTAATGTAGCAGGAGCTCAAATAGTTTGCAGATGCATCTACTGTAACCTCCTGTGGAAACTTAATCCAGTAAGTAAATACTTTTCCTTAGCCTGTAAACTGTACTTAAATAGCTTGACTCCCACCTTAACTTTCATCACAGAAGAAAACATTTTAGCATCTTCAGACACTCCTCCAATGTAGAGTTTTTTGGTAAAGACAGGAGCATGGTCATTTTCATCCTGCACTTCAATAAACACCTTGGCTGTGTTACCTTTTAAAAAAAGAAGAAGAAATACATGTGGGTCTTTTGAGAATAAATTTTGAATGGCTCATGCTCTATCATTAAAGAATAGATCAACTGAAACAAATACATTGATAAAATTGTAAAAACAAACAAAAATCCCTAGGTAAGATAATTGCACAGTTAGGTTTTACGTTATTCTTGCATGTTAAAAGGTAAATTTTTAATGGCTAGATCCTCCTCTTACTCAAAACTAAATTAACACTGAAAATAGGGAGTAAGAGAAGCACAGTTTGGACATAAATTAGGGCCATTACATACATTTTAAAAAAGATACAGTTATGGTATTTTTCATTACTTTAAAAATCAGTATTTTATCACTACTTATGATTAGTGTGACCAGATGTCCCGATTTTATAGGGACAGTCCCTATATTTGGGGCTTTTTCTTATATAGGCTCTTATTACCCCCACCCCGTCCCGATTTTTCACACTTGCTGACTGGTCACCCTACTTATGATATACTCTTGGAAGCTTGGAGCTAAAATTTGCTCCCTTATCAACTATTCACAATGTCCCTTTAATAGTACTAAAATATACATTACACAGTAGTTGTCTGTTAAAGGAATAATAAACACATTTGTTGAGGTTTAGCAAAAATATATTATGTACACTAGTTGTCAAGACTTCATTATAAATATCATCAACTGTTTTTCTAATTTGCACACAACTTTCTTTTACATTTTTTAATTATTAGTAACTAATTAAACACTTATTACTGAATTCTGATGTCGGGCCAGCAAACCAGCACAAGGAGTATGTGCAACAGTGCTGGCAGGAGCATTTTCTACATAAGGAATTCTGCCTGGCCATAGCAGCATTCTACATTGCAGGGCAACGCAATATACTGTGGGGTGCTCTTTATACTTCCTCTGATACACCTGCTTGCTGACATACAGCATATACAGCTGATGGACTTGCTCCTGCAAGTGCCTAAGAATTCTCAATGACTATTTAATTTATTGTGTCAGGTGAGTATACTTGTGTATCAAGGATGTAGCCCACCTGGTTGCTTACATGTTGAACCAGGGTCCCTATGCTCCCTTCTGGCACATCTGTGTGCAAGAATAGCCCTTAAATTATGTTTTATCAAACTAATCTCAGTTACCACAATGAACAATAATGACCACAAATAATCTCCTTTCTTCACAAGAAAAACAAAAAACCTTCTGGCAAAATGTGCCATCCCATCTGGAGCAAAGATGAACTTGTGCAGTGATCTACACGGCAAATGTAATGTAATTTTGTCTCTTTCCATACTCCATAATCCAGAAAGGAATCACTGTTGAAAATGCTGATAGCCAGTTTGTTGAGAAAGACTGCATTTTCCATTGACAAATCACTTCATTTCAAGTTGGTTCTCCTACTTGGTAGTAATCAGTGGTTATTTTGCGTGTTGTACAGCACGCTTATTTCATAGCAGTTGCTTTGTCAATCTCGTTAAAACACAATGGCATATTGAAAAGGGTGCAGTAGTGTGTCTTTAATAGAAAATAGACCACTTCCTGCTTTGGCAAAGGCACCGGAGATGATACATTTCACTGAAGGCCTAGACATTTGAAACATGGCGACTTCATAAAAACAACTGAAGTCAGAAAAAAATGTTCAAAGTATAGTAGATTTAAAATGTATGAGGAAATGGCATTCTGGCAACAGAATAATCAGTTATTCCCTTTCCACATTGATCTGTACAGATAAAAATGAACAAGCTGTAGGTGCTGTCATTCCATGGGAAAATTACTTCATAACAAGCTATCGCCCTTCTACGTATTAAAAGAAAAGGAGCTATATTTTGACAGGTAACTTTGTTATATGTAGGAACAGTGTCTAGAGAAGGTGGATGAAATAATATCTTTTACTGGACCAACTTCTGTTGGTGTGTGAGACAATAAAAGATATTACCTCACCCACCTTGTCTCTCTAATATCCTGGGACCAACATGGCTACAACAGCACTGCAGACAACAATGGAAGGAATCTGATCTAAATCTATATTTTATTAGAATGTTTCCTGTTTTGACTATTGCATTATTTATTACATCAAATTACAAATGGAGGGCCAATATCAGCCTTCTATAAAAGATAAAAATATACCTCCTTACACTGACAGCATACTTGGATTTTTAGTATTACCAACTGTAGTTTACTCAGAAACTGCAGCCCTGTCAAGAATAATGAGATTCTCAGGCCCTGTCTTCATTGCATTTCCCCCTCAGGGAAGAAAGATTTAAACAAGATTACAGGTAATGTGTGTAAGTGACCTTGACCTACTGAGTATAAACAGTTAAATCAATGGCTGGCATTGGTAGACTACTGCTGTAGGGAAAACTCTAATTGTGTCAAGCTCATTGCTAGTAATACAGCAGCACTGCAATCTATATGAGTTATTTGTAATGCAAATGAACAATCTTTTTCCTAATGCTTGCCATTCACATATAAATCAACCCATGATTTGGAAAAGTTTGGTCTGTATTTTGCTAGAAAACTTTTTTTCTTTAGTTCTCTGAGCAGCATGAATGTTGATGTAGTCAACATCAGCAAAGTGCTCTGAAGACTTCAAATAATGGTCATTATATATAAAAGCAAAGTGCTATTATTAGTGTGTCTACTAATTCCAGCTATTTAGAACCTCACCATTCTTCAATAATTAATTAGATACATATATACTGTTGCTGCAGCTTTATGCTTCACTCGTATTTAAATTTCACTAACACCTTCATTTTAGCTCATTACCTCATTTTTATGCACATCTTATATTTCATTGGCTCTGACAGAGTTAGAAAAACACAGCATTTGTGAACTGCTTATTTAACTCTTCCTTTTTATCAGCTTTCAATCTGCAGCTGAGTGCAACAAAAGGACCACCAACCAAACTACACACATTCCTTTGTCCTAAAATAGAGACAGCCTATAGCAGCACACATTAAAAGTCTTCATCAGTAGTATTCACTGCACACAGATCTATACTGTGGCTGTTCAGCAACAGCCTGCACTGGAGGTGAGAAATCCTGGACTCTTATTATGAGAATGCACGGTGTGCATTTTCCTCCTGCAGCATCTCAATTGTGTGGGGGCTGGTATAAAGGGAGATGGGGCCATGGCACCACCATAGCCCTGACCCTATGGTGAGTCTAATTACAGCATCAGATTCTTCCTGTACCTATGCTCAAAAAGCAGAGAATGGGATTGTGTCTGAGGTTTGCACAGGGACATAAGGCAGAGGAAGGCACTTTGTTGCCTCTCTGCTCTTGCACACCAATGAAAAACCAAGTACTGTCTGGTCCATAGTATAATATGTACTAGAATATAGTACACAAACTAGAATATACTCTTGCAGTTAAAATGCTTATAAGGTACAATATTTACTGCCCTCTTTTGAAAGCAAATGTTTCATGCTCCACTATGTGTAATGCTTCAGTAAAACTTTATTCTTAATGACTCTAGGTTTGGAATCCATCTTTCCATATAAATTATTTTGCATGATATGCATTAGATATGAGTTTGATCATTAAAACTGAAGTGCTTATTCTGAATAACATAACATGTGAATAGAGTCTAACTACTTATTTATTTCATGGGAAGGAGAAATTGAGACAGAAGGTTTTAAAGGGAGACCTGGATAAACTGTGTCCAGTTAGACAAAAAGATCTGTGGAGGGCTATACTAGAATACAGTTAAGTAACAGTAAGGAATTTGAAGGACAACTATTGATCACTGTTAAAAGGCCATTTTCTCCTCAGTGGACCATCTCCTGAACTTTGAGGAACGCAGCTTCGCAGCCCGAGTTCTGTGTTTACCTTCAGAGAACTGTTTTGTAAAATGGAGGCCCTGGGTCAAAGGACTTAATAAACTGGTCAGTTAAGGGAGGGAAACATCGGTCTCTGGACAAAACAGCATGAAGTTGTCACACTGTACAAGTCAAAGTCAGAGAAGGAAATTGTTTTCAACTGATAATTGCCTTGAAGACAGGAAACTAAGTAAGGGGAACCTACCTATCTGGGCTTTGGCTAAGTATTCAGAGGAGATATGTTATGCAACTGGTTTCTTTTAATCTGAGTTTCTCTCTATTTTTAATAATCTAATTTTAAAGAAAATAGTGGATTGTGGGGTTTTCACACAGATTGCCTCAAAAGACATCAAGGTCCTTTAGCCTTCCAGGTGACAATAGGAATCAAACTCCACACTCAGTCTTAAATATAGGAACAAAGATGTCCTCTCTCAGTGAGGTGTACAGCAAAGAGCTGTTGCACAAAATGGGAGGAGACAAAGGACTGAAGAAGAGATAATTTTCTGGGAGGGCAAACAATATAACTGAGACTGTTCATGCAAAATGAAAGCAGTGGCTCATAATTAATTTTCAATTCAAAAGTGCCAAATATCTGCACAATTCATATAGCATTGGCTCAGAGAAAGCAAGTTCAGTATCAAGTTTATGGGTCAGATCTTCAGCCCCATTCCATTCCTTGGAATTGCTCAGGCAGTGCAAAGGATCTAGAAAGCTGTTCTAAGGGACAACTGGAAATTCCCTTCATGTAGGTAAATCACTGGATGGCATAAAGTTGGCATAACCAGTTCTAATTAAGAAGTTTCCTCCTCCCCAATGTGTGTAGTAAAATGGCCAGTCAGAGGATGCTAAACTGCAGTGATTCTTCCTGGGTGGCAACTAAACGCTTGATGGAGGCTGGTTAAGCCTCCAAACAGCTTGAAGAGGTGATCTGGAGCCATACTTTCCCTCCTCCCTCACCTGCACTGATTTCTAAATTCTTAATTGTCCTGGAGCAGGCTCAGGCACCTGTGTACTGTTACTTTATTGTTTGAAAAAGCAAGTACTTCTTTTCAATATGGAAAGTCCTTTGACTATAGTATCTCCAAAACAAGGAAAAGGTAAACTCTGCTAGAGTACATTTATTCATAATGCGTGTTTTGTCAAAACCCCCATCAAACTGAAAATATATAATGCAACAGAAAAGAATTACAGTTGTGCACACTTCTCCTTTCCCACTGTGAAATGTGACAGTTTAGAAGGGCATGATTTATGGAATAAAGAAGCTCTGCAGAAAGACATGTAGACGTTGGTAAAATATATGGTAAAAGTTAATTGTCATTAGGGCACAACTATGCACACCTAAAAGGGAGACATCATGATATGTCAGATACATATTTTTTCCCTTTAAATACGTTACAATGGAACAGAGTGATTAAACAGAATTTTTAAAATGCGTTTAAAAGTCTGAATGTCTGTCTTTGAATAATAGTCTCTCAAAATACTCCAAAAAGCCCATATGAATAGCGTGACCAGACAGCAAATGTGAAAAATCGGGATGGGGTGGGGGGTAATAGGAGTCTATATAAGAAAAAGACCCAAAAATCGGGACTGTCCCTATAAAATCGGGACATCTGGTCACCCTACATATGAAAAGATTATACTAACTCCATAAAATTTCCCTGACTTATGAGGGGAATAGCCACCCATTTGTGCTCTCTTTTTGAGCCTGTTTTCTGACATTTTCATCATCTCTTTGACCCCCTAGTGACCAACATGCTTCCAGTAAACTCTGATTTACCCTGCTGATCCACATTAAAATGCTTATCTAAATGTTGCAAATATGTTTGGTCAATACTAACACTGCAGCATCTTGATTGACAAGGAATATGAATTTGAACTGAAGTGATGTTGAAGTGTTTACTGAGCACTGTGGTATTAGGAGGATGTTATTAAGTTATGACTTGTGCATTACAAGATCCTTTTTACATCATGCTTTTACGAGTGATTATATTATGTTTGTCTTTTACAATACACTATGTCCCTCACACAACAGTAATCCCAACACTGGAAATCTAGAATTTGGTTAAGAACATGTGTTCATCTCTGAAGCAAATAACAGCAGGCTCTTCTTTTTAATCAAACTGAATGAGAATTATAATTGGACAGGCATCAATAACAATTTGCTTTACTGTGATTTTAATAATCTTCTAAGAGGACTTTGTGCTTTGGCAAGTTAAATAAATATCTACAACAGAGCTCAATCTTTGTATAACAGATTTGGCAAACCCAAATAAAAATCAACAGAGCATATTCCAAGGGCATTTTGATGCAAATTGCTATGGGCTAGAATCACACAGGGACTCAGGTGCCTAACTGCCTCTTTAGGCACCTGTCACTGACCTAGTTAATTAGCCACTACACTGCTGGGAGGGATCCAGCTTCTGAATTCCACATGCACTTAACTTGCTGGAGGTGGCACAGTTTAGGCACTGTTCCTGGCTTTGGGCCTTGTGGCACATGCTCAGATGCAGACTCATATTTGTCACTCCCTTGGCAATGGGGATCCCTCAATCCCTAGGCCTTGTAACTAGTGCCACCTTCTACAAGCCTTCCCAGTAGCTCTTGTAGATTCCCCAGAATCCCACCAGAAGCATGAGCCTTTTGGCTTACAGGGGCATGTGATAGTGAAAGCCAACTTTGCACAGAATTCTAAAACTCTTTATTCTTTACTTAATAGCATGAGAAACACAGAGTCTATACAAAATAAAGGAACCTATATGCACTTCATGGCCTCATGCTCCTCGCCAATATGGAGAATTTTTTGGGCTTGGGCAGAGTCCCTGAATACCCTAGAGATCTTTCCCCTGCAGCTCAAGTTTCAGAGTAACAGCCGTGTTAGTCTGTATCCGCTTCCCCCTGCAGCTCATGACTTCTCTTTCAAAACATGGAGCCTTTCCAGCTCAGCTAGTTGTCTCTGATCTCAGCAGACGCACAGTTAAGCAGGAGTCCCCTCTAAGAAAGTATGTCAGTCTCTTCCCCTCTCCCACCCAAAGCTTTCTTGTTCCTCTTTCAGTGAGTCTCTCAAGTTTAGATGTCCCCCTATCAACACATACTGCTGGTGTTTTTTCACTGTCCACTTTTGCTTGAATAGGCATTGGGCTAGAAAAAGTCAGACTCACTTGATAGCCTGGTGGTTAGGGCATTCACCTGTGCTGGGAAGCAATGTTCTGAGAGAGAGAGAGAAGACCAGGGAAAACTGAAGCCTATTATTAACATGAAAATACTGGTTAGCATACTATCAATCTGATTTCTGCACAATACTCATCACTTTAGTAGCTGAGGACATTGGCATAGTATTGCTTTTGGAAGTGATAAGATCTTCTAAAATATGTTAGAAACATTCTGTACAAGACCAACCTACAGCTAAAAATAACTTAGGTAGTTGTCAACAGCTGACAAAACAGGAGCAATGAGACATATCAAACGTAACATTTAACGAGGATGAAACTTCCACTAGGCATTGTCTGTAACACCTCTGTCCATGAAAGTTTTATTTTTAAACCATCTGTTTCCATCCATGACCATTTTAAGATAGACACCAGAACAGCCTTAAGGCCTTAAGGACTGTTAAACTTGGGCACCACATGTACAGTAGCGATAGCTCAAGATAAAGAACGACAACTATTGTCAGCAGCTGTACGGTAAGCAGGTCTTCAGCATGACTCGAAGGGTCATGTGAACTGAGTTGGAAAAAAAATTCCTAGAGTCAAACGCTAGAAACTGTGAATACAGGAAGAAATTAGACCAATCCCTTAGTCTACCTCTGTACTCTATGGAATTCATAATGTCCTTGTAATCCATAGCATTAAATGATATAAGGTGAAGCCATAAGTTCTGGCTCTGTTAGCCTCTCGTTAGCAAAGTGACATAAATACCAGTGTTTCCTCAGTAGAGGACAGATTAGTCACATATTGGGGAAGAGAGACATACAAATACTTTGATTTTTAAAACTGGGACTGTTTAATTTGGAGATGTATCACCCATCTCCTTCATCTCCTTAATTCTCTCAATTTTTCTTTGTCCTTCCATCCTTACACAGCAATCTCTCTTTTTTATTCCCTCTGTATTTTTCCATACATACCTCTTCTTTCCATGTTTCATCATCATCTTTTTCTGTCCCTGACTCATTTTAGTTGGTTGCTCTGACTGCTGCTCTCCCCAATATCAAGTCTCTAGATATTGAGATATTGCAAGCAACTTTTAAATGTTCATATTCAAAAGAGGTAAAAGATTATAAGTTTACCCCTTCTTCTAGGAGTGCTTTCAAATCAAGAAATAACTAAATGTACTATTGTATGCCTTTAACTCATTGGTTCTCAACATTTATTTTGGACAGGGGTTCTCCATCTTGTGATGGATTTATAGACTGTCATCCTTAAGTTGCAGCACATTCCCTCATACATAGTTTTTGCATAGCTGTCATTACCTCTGTCTTTCTCCCTAACAATAATGGAGAATTCACAGGACTCCATAAGGAAGCTATTAATTATTCTTATTTATTTGTACTGCAGTGGCCCAAGTCATGGATCAGGGTTCCACCGTGCTAAACATTGTACAAACACATAATAAAAAGACCCTGCCCCAAAGAGATTACAATCTAAGTAAATTAAAACTTCAAATCATCCATGATTCAACATCACAATCTGCTGACTCCTCAGCCTAGCGTCTCTAAGCTTTCAAATTCACTATAATCTTAAAAAAACCCTTCAAAAACAGACTCCAACGAGAGACTGCTGAGCTGGAATTGATATGCAAACTAGATACAATCAACTCAGGATTGAATAAGGACTGGGAATGGCTGAGCCATTACAAACATTGAATCTATCTTCCCTTGTAAGTATTCTCACACTTCTTATCAAACTGTCTGTACTGAGCTAGCTTGATTATCACTTCAAAAAATTTTTTTTCTCTTACTTAATTGGCCTCTCAGAGTTGGTAAGACAACTCCCACCTGCTCATGCTCTCTGTATGTGTGTATATATATCCCCTCAATATATGTTCCACTCTATATGCATCCGAAGAAGTGGGCAGTAGCCCACGAAAGCTTATGCTCTAATAAATTTGTTAGTCTCTAAGGTGCCACAAGTACTCCTGTTCTTTTTGCGGATACAGACTAACACGGCTGCTACTCTGAAACTATAATCTTACACTATAATGACTTCTAATTTTAAATGTATCATGTACAATGTCATGTCATTGGACTCTTATAGTTACAGGAGTTACTGCAATTGAACTGAACCCAAGAGACGATTTTTACATCAATTAACTTAATATTTTCACAATAACTCAATTTAACTCACTGTTTATAATGTTATCTTACTCCAAAATGGTATATCATTTTCTATTTTCTTTCTCATTAGTTTATTGCTGGGTTTTTGTTTGTTTGTTTAAAGATTAGTAGGCCATCAATTTGTGCCACTCACTCTATGGGCAAATTTTAGTTATGTTTACATTTTAATATTTGCCTAATGATATGATGTAAATTCACACTCTTGTGTCTAGTTCAATCAACAACTAGATTACCACACAGTTGAGAACTCAGTATTTGACCTTTGAATTTTTCAAAATTCAGTATTATTTAGTGGCAGAACAGTTAATCAATTTAGTGTTATCTAACTCCAGGATGGTTCATTCTTTCTGTGCCATGCTGGCTTCAGAGTGACTCATCAATTCACTGTCAGCAAACTCCAAAATGGTTCATCAATTTAGTGGTATCTAACAAGGGAACTTACATCAATTCAGCATCATCTAATACCAGAATGGTACATTAATTCCATGTCACAGAATGGTTCATTCAAAGTCACCTATCTCCAAAGTGGTTCATCATTTCAGTGTCATCTACTTCCACAGTGGTTCATCAATTCAATGCCCTGGAACTCTAGAGTAGCATATAATCTAATTAAAACTCATCAAGAAAGAACATGATGACCAGAAAATAGAAAGATATACAACAGGTAAGTATAGAAATCAAATTTAGATGTCAAGGACTCTCCATTACAGGGGAAGTATGTAACTTATTTCTGCATGATTACCTTGATATTTTTAGCATGTACTGCAAGTATCTATCCACTGCATTATTTATCTATCCAGCACTTTCCACTACAGTTACCTATCCATCAAGAATGGAATGCAACAACTATATCATATGGTATGTATTATAAATTTTTATACACATTTTCTTTCTCTCTCTCTCTCTCTCTCAAGAGTAACAAAGCTCTGATCTTGTCTCTGTGGGTCCCATGTTTCCTGGTGGATTTCACTAGCCTCCGAGGCTCACTGTGACCCTCCAAGTAGCCCTTCTCTCTCTAGAGACAAGAGTCACAGCTTACTGAGCCATTTTCATCATCAGCCAGCAAGGGAGATGAGGAGAAGCAACCCTCCCTTGCACAGTCTCTGTTGTCTCCCAGTGACTAATGGGGGGGGGGCAGAAGAGGGGAGCCTGGGACCACCCTGTACTCGGGCTCCAGCACAGGGACCCTAATGGTATCAGCTATGGTAGCTGACTTTTTAGAAATAGGACACGTACAATTCCCTGGGTCACTTTCTCACAGCAGCTCCCACTTTCTCAATATCTATTTCACCCCTACCTCAGGGTCTGATATGGTTTGTACTGCTCAGTATCTCCAACAGCATGGCCGCCTCCTCCTACAGCTCCTGGCACACGCGCCCACCTGACTAACTGGGAGGCTTTTAACTAGTTTCAGCCAGCCCCTCATTGGCTTCAGGTGTCCCAATTAACCTAGCTGTCTTCCCTGCCTTCTGGAAAGATCTTAATTGGCCCCAGGTGTCTTAATCGACCTGGAGCAGCTGCCATTTGTTTAGCCTGTGGCTAATATATCTGTCTCCCACTACTTTGCTATAGCCATCAGCCCTTGCCCCATAACTATATATATATATATATTGTGACATTATACAACACTTTCTCTATAGAATACAATGGTAAATAGTACACAAGAGTGTTGGTTACTGAATTTTCACTGTATATGCTACATGAGAGTGTATATTATAATCAACGTGTCCTTTATTTAGGTATATGTTACCTTTGCAAAAAAGGACAGACTCTGATGAAAGGTAACTATGCAAGTGAAGATTTCTCTAGGAAAAGTGAGGATTGATTCTTAAACTGGAGCAGATGTCGAAGTAAATATAACATAGGTAGAAGTGCCCCAGTGACACCGTCCCTTGGGGAAAAACTCCCTTGTAAATTACAAAGGACACAGAAGAAAGGAAGACAATGATTATAAAAATCCTTCAGCAAATGATAACATGGACTTAGGTATGTGTACATTACAGATCATTCTTAATGGAACCAAGGGGACCTCAAGTGTAGAGATTGGTAAAGTTGAGAATGGTTCTGAGTCAGTGTGATAGGGTTTTGGGATGTTGCAGAAAGTAAAACCGCAGGTGGAGTAACATTACTGCTGCATCGTTTGCTAGCTGCAGAGAGTGGACTGTGAGAAACTATTTGAAGCTCTCAGGTAATATGACTTCATGCAATCCAACCTCATATTATCACTGGTACAAAATGGACTTTGGGGGGAAAATACAAATGCAATACACAGATGTGCAGGAACAATGTCAGCTCAGTAAGTTAGTTAAACCGTAAGTTAGCCAATATTTTAAACAAAGATTACAAAGAAACTATGGCCTAAAGAATATACTGCAATTGTTATACTGTGAGTACTACAAGGGAAATGGATGAGCAGCGACAACGGAATTTCGGAAAAGAAAACAAACATCAGAGGTTAAAATCCTGGCTCCAGTGAAGTCAGTGGGAGTTCACAAGAGCCAGAATTGTACCCCAAGAAGGAATGTGTTCCTAGGGTGGTGAAAAATTCAGCCTTGTATATTTTAGCTAAGATGATGTGGGAAAATACTCTTGAAAAAATGTTGTGCATTGTTTAGATATACCAATACAATTTGGAATATATGTCAAACATGGTGACAATGGATTAGATACTGGGGTTTGATCTTTTCCAATCAATCAGTGGGGCAGGTACAAATATAACCCAGGAAGAAAGGAAGTTTTGGGCATTAACTCAGTATTTTTGTGTAATGTGTTGAGTGCACAAGGTAGGGACTCTCCCCATTCATAATCACCTCTGGGGGAAGCTTCTTATTCCTTCTATCTATTTTTATGGCCCTGATCACTGTAGTATCTGAGCACTTCACAATCATTAGTTGATTTTCTCCTCCCAACTTCCTGTAAGTTAGGGAAGTATTATCCTCATTTTATAGATGGGGACCGTCACCAGAGGCACAAGATTAAGTAATTTAAGTGACATTAGACCATCCCTTCTATAGAAGATTGTTACAAGATTTTTTAAAATATTTATTTATTTTGCTTAGTTGTAACAGAATTAGTTTCTATTAGATGTATTACTTGTGCGTTAAGTTAATGTACTGTTGCATGGCCATGCTAATATTCAAAGTTAATGGCACCTAAAATTTCTCATATATATCTCAGGTTTAGCAAGACTGTGTGATACCTTCACTGTTGCGTTATATTTTATTGAGATTCAATAAGATATTATATGATGAAATGATTCATCACAGATTGAATCCATTGTGCTTATTCAATCTGCTTCAATATTTCTCCCTTCTGGGGTTTCTTTTTTTCAATAAGCAGAAGTAGAAAAAAAATCATGCCCTATTCTAGCTGTGTTAATCATTTCCCAGATGGATGGACACTGTAGTGTTTAATTACTTTTCACTGTATGCCAGCCCTGTTTTGTCTGCATGACCCTTTGAAAATGCTGTGTTACAAATTGAAGCTTAGTTCAGCAGCCTTAAAAAAGTTATAACCCTATTTAGCCCACTGCTGCAAACTTCACTTTGAGTTTAACTTTCACTCTGTGGTTTTTTGATAAGAGGCTGATATATCTGCACTGCCCTACTATGTCTTCAAGAACAGAGCTTTTTTAGGTCAGAACCAAAGACCTTGAATTTCAGTTCACCAAGAGGATTAGTTAAACATCACATTTTGTATTTACATACTATTCTTCTATACTATCCACAGCAAAAGAACAATCATGTTAGCAGGAGAAACAACATTATTAAATATATTAAACTATAAAGGCTTGAAAAAAAAATCACACTGTTCCTTAATATAATGGGGGGGAAACCTCAAGTTACTTTAAGGAACTCAGAGCTTTTCAGGCTCATTTTAAAATTTCACAATTCCCAGGAAAAGTCACCAGTACACTGTTGAATGAGTCTGAAGGACTTTGGGTTCAGAAAACTTATTGCCAATGCAGAAACTAATTGTTTGGTGGCAAAAATATTCCTGGGTTTTCCTGTCGAGTCTGAGATAAGTTTGATAAGGGGAGCTCCTTCAATATATGCAGAAATTGTTACACATAATTATCAAATTGTCTCTACTTTATTTGGAAATCTAAAGCAATGTTTCTGAATATTTGAGGGAACAATTTAAAGCAGTGGTGCAACAAGGAGAGGGGGAATCCAACCTCCCACAGCCAGAGACAGCAGAGGCCGAAGCAGCAGCTAGAAGCCCAGGTCCTGAGTCTTGCGGCAGCTGCTGAGGGACCACCAGTCCCCACACTACCCAAGCAACCAAGGCTTGAGATGCTCAGCACCAGGAATCATGGCTCTGGGGCTTCCCCTCCCCAGTGGCATAGGGCTGAGGGAGCCAGCCTTGCCCCCAATTCAGTCTCCCCCAAGGGAAAGGAAGCCCCATAATTGATTGCTGGAGCTGGGTGGCTCAGGTCCTGGCTGGTGGACCCCACAGAGGCTACAGCTGGACTGGGGCCAGCAGCCAGGCCCTCTCCCTGCATGCTGCCAGACTCAAACATGCGGAGGGGCCACTGCTTCCAGGGGTGGTATAACCTGGGATATACAATATTTTGGAGGCTAATTATGTTTCTGTCCCCATACATCACTCCCTGTGAACTGCACAAATGTGCGGGGGATGAGGAGGGGTGGAGTGGAGGAAGGAAACAGGACCCAGATGGGCTGGAGTGGCTAATGCAGTCATAGGCACCAACTTTTGATTTTGCTGGTGGATGCCCCACACTGGCTCCATCCCCTCTCCTTAGGCCCCACTCCCGTTCCACTTCTTCCCCCCACTCAGGTTCCTCCCCTGAGGTCCCACCCCCACTCAACTTCTTCCCACCCCCATTCCTCTGTAATCACCTCCCCCAAGTGCCTCCCACCTGCCGCTCTCTTTCTGCCCCCTCCTGCACCCCGCCTCAACAGCTGAGGCAGCCACTGAAGAGCTGATTGGCGGCCCACCCCAGGGCCATCAGAGCAGCAGTATGGGCCAGCATTGCTGTGTCAAGGACTAACACCCAGGCAAGCCCGCTGAGTTACAAGGGCCTCAGAAGAACACTTTCTAACCCAGCAACTGCACTGGAACCTGCCAACACTGTGGTAACTGTCATTAAAACAGACCTACTATATGCCAGATAGAAGGTGAAAACCATATGGCAGTTTGCCAATTTTATCATACGGGAAAATCTTTTCCAGACCTTAAAACTAGCAATCATCCTTGCCTTGCCATTGGCATTCAGGGAGATCCAGCATACTAGTCTACAGGCGGGAAAGGTGGGACTGAAACATGGAGCCCAAAATCGCTACTTATTTATGTAGCCAGCTGCCTCCTTCTTTAGCTCCACCAGGCAAGAACCAATCACTTGGCCTCATTACCACCCCCAATGGCATGTATTTTCTTCTACTGTCAATATAATTTGATACAGTTTAAAATGTATATACAAAATTGTTAAAAAATCTGTACCTATAGGATGTTTATTTAAGGAAGAAGAGGCTTCCATGATAATCAATATGTACTTCACTTTCAAATGCTTCCTCTGAGGTTAAGTTGGATAGGTTTTAAAAGCTTTGTTGAAATTATTTCAACTGCTTCTTTTGGTTAAATCACCTATACAATGTCTGAGGTTCGATGTACAGTAATTAATTAGTTCTATGGCATATTCCATAAAATGTATTCCTATTCACTCCAACTACTTGAAATTTTTATGAACTTTTCATTGTCTTAGCAAAGATACTAGATTGTTTACAGCAGACAAATTTGTGAAGTAGCTGTTTCCATAAATCCCATATAGCAAAACGTATTTTGCATGAATATATTTATTGCTACCTTTCAGACTATTTTGTAAGAAAGTATGCAAATTTTTTTTTACAATTTTAAAAATATTTTGAAAAATCTTAATTGATTGAAGTTCCAAAATTAGTACAGAATGATTTTAACAGTAGGCGTTGAACTAGGATAGAACTAAATTCAAGGTGCACCTTCTAATATTGCCAATAATTGTGTTTTCACTAAAATAATGAGTAATAATGGGAAGACTCACACAACAAGGTATTAAACCATATGCACAAGGGTAGCAGAATCTGCCCACAGGTAGTCAAGTGCTATGTACTATAATGATTTAGTAGTAAGCAGCTTTATTCCTACTGCACATACTAACTGCATCTGGGATCACAACACAACACACGGGGGAAGACAGCAGCCACGGAGGGTGGAACAACTACTCCTTCTGCACAAGCCTGTGGGAAAGGGGAAGAGCTTTGGCTCTGCTTCCCACCAGTGTGCCAGCCAAAGAAGCTCTGCTGGTGAAGGGGAACGGGGAGGGGGAGGAAGCTACACCAAGAGAAGGGCTGGTACCGCTTACTTCCCTCTAAAGCAACGAAAAAGCAGAGATTGAATTTTACTGAGTCACAATTTGGCTGCTGCTGTGCTCCTAGGCCAGTGGAACAACAAGCTGTCCCTTACACAGGCCAGACTGTAAGGTACCAATCGAGCCAAAGTGATAAATGAGTGGCTAAATGAAGTGATTTTCTGCTACTTGGCTTTTTTTGTAGACCTCACTGAACAACTAAAAATCAGGCCAGGCCTCAAATTAGCATATACTGTACTGGAGCTTACTGCATGCAAAGGTTTATAACATAATACAGACTGGAATCTCTCTATATGAAAATGATTTGAAATACACAAACTTTGGAATGGGGAAAAAGATCTATTTCATAGGCTTCAAATAAATCTTCTATTCTTGTTTCTCCCTCAGAAAGGCTCCTCACTGCAACAATCCTACATTCAAGGACTGACATGGCTTCTTCCAGAATCAGTCACTACTGCTCCTAGCATAAGCCAGAGAGTGTGCTAGAGATTGATGCAACATGTATTAGTGCTCAGAAGTGAAGGACAGAGCCTGGGTGACCACTATTTACTAGTTATTTTTGTTGAATTCTATGTATCTTCTGTTTTAGTATCCATAAAGCTCATCTGGTACACATTGTATCAATTAATATTTGTAAAGGTTTTCCTAGTGGCTATACAGTGGCAGAAATTAGTTTAGATTTTGATATAGTGTAATTTTCATGTTATATGCCATTGCTAAATGTAGAATCATTCATTTCTGTAGATCTAACCAGCAACAGCCCTCGCATAGAATGCATTTTGATTCAAATGTGTATTACATAAATTCCAAGTTGATTTGCGTGCAATAAAATCAGGTTAAAGGTGTTTTACACATCAGGAATTTCTTATGCTAAATTATTACACACACATTGGAATACAACTCAGTTTAAATAAAAAATAATTTTGCTTCTTTTTGTAGGGTTCCTTGAACTCTATGCTGAACCTATGCCCTTTCCACCCACCTCCAGGTTTTGGTGGCTTTTGGGGGGAGGTGTGTGTATGTGAGGGGAGTTTAAATAATCAAGCATTTTTTTTAAAAAGTGCAACAGCATTATAACCTGCAGTGAGTGGTACCAAAAGCCTCAGACCCAAGTGTCATAAATTACTTCCTGATTGTGGTATTTTAGGGGCCCCTCATGCAACATCACAGCAACTTTCTTGCATAAGACACGGGTAACAGTACATGAGTTTCAGAGTGGTAGGCGTGTTAGTCTGTATCCATTACAATCTACATACCACACAGACTATGCTGACAGATTGTGCCACACACTCTCAAAGAAACTGAGGAACCATCTGATCAACATCCTATACAGCAAACAGGGAAAGATCAAGAATCAGCTCTCAAAACTGGATACTCTCATAAAAAACAACCTTAGAATCATAGAATCATAGAATATCAGGGTTGTAAGGGACCTCAGGAGGTCATCTAATCCAACCCCCTGCTCAAAGCAGGACCAATTCCCAGCTAAATCATCCCAGCCAGGGCTTTGTCAAGCCTGACCTTAAAAACCTCTAAGGAAGGAGATTCCACCACCTCCCTAGGTAACCCATTCCAGTGCTTGACCACCCTCCTAGTGAAAAAGTTTTTCCTAATATCCAACCTAAACCTCCCCAACTGCAACTTGAGACCATTACTCCTTGTTCTGTCATCAGGTACCACTGAGAACAGTCTAGATCCATCCTCTTTGGAACCCCCTTTCAGGTAGTTGAAAGCAGCTATCAAATGCCCCCTCATTCTTCTCTTCTGCAGACTAAATAATCCCAGTTCCCTGAGCCTCTCCTCATAAGTCATGTGCTCCAGCCCCCTAATCATTTTTGTTGCCCTCCGCTGGACTCTTTCCAATTTTTCCACATCCTTCTTGTAGTGTGGGGCCCAAAACTGGACACAGTACTCCAGATGAGGCCTCACCAACGTCAAATAGAGGGGAATGATCACGTCCCTTGATTTGCTGGCAATGCCCCTACTTATACAGCCCAAAATGCCATTAGCCTTCTTGTATGTGTAGCCTTCTTCTGGCATAAGAGCTGTAATATCTTTGATTGGACCACCTTCTGTTTGAGGGAGGTAGAAGCTTTCAAACTTGCACAGAGCTCTTTTCCAACTCTGGGAAACTAGCTCAAAGTGTCACTGCAAAATACAAGATTTGAACAAATTGTTTAGCATAAGTGGCTAATGCCTATTTCAAGGGACCATTCAAGGTCAAGTGGCCCATTGACACTCTTCCAGTCACAGGGAGAAAAGGAAGGGCAATGGGAAAGCATCTTGGGATGGGGTTGTTAGTGAATTACAGATTGTTTTAATAAGCCATAAAACCAGTATCTCTATTCAATCCATGATTTTTTGTGTCTAGCAAAGTTATTAATTTAATCTCCCAGACTCACCTTTTGAAGGTGGTGTGCTGGTTTCCTTTGAGGATGAGGACTGATTGGTCAGATATAGAGTAACTGCTTTGTGAAAAGTGTTCACCCACAGATGATGTGGTGTTTTTATCTTTTATCAGAGTGTATGATTATCTGGTTTCACCCACATAGTTGCTATTAGGCCATTTAGTGCACTGGATGAGGTACACCACATGTTGTGATAGGCATGGGCAGGACCCAGGGATCTTGAAACGTGTTGTGGGGGGTCGTGATCCCTGTAGCAGAGGAGGTATGTCTGCTGGTTTTGCATGTGTTGTTCTGGCAGGTCTGGTGCTGCCTTGAGTTGGTGTGTCCTGATCTGTGGGGAACTTGCTTCTGATGATGAGCTTTGAGTTAGTTTCCCAGAACTGAAGACGTGCTCTGTATAAGCTCAAAAGCTTGTCTCTCACCAACAAAAGTCGGTCCAATAAAAGATATTACCTCACCCACCTTGTCTCATCAATTTATTCTTATTTACAAGGTTATTACCAAATGGTATATCCTTTGTTATTTTCACAAGGCCTTTTTAAATGGTGATCCCTTATGGTCTGGCCCACAATTATAGCACTTTAGATAGGAAAAGATTTATACATTCTTCTACATTGAAATGTGTTTAATGTCTGTAATTTCAATTTTATAATATGATTACAAAGTTTAACAAATTAACATTTGTGTTTACTTAAAACACAAAACAACGTACAAACATTTCAGTAAGTTTGACCACATCTTGGGGATAACCTATAACACTTGCCAACTTTTTTTTTTTTTTAAAGGCCAGCACTTTTGTGTAGAAAATAGTACCTGTCATGATTTTTCAGCTCAAGTGTCAATTTTGATCCCAAAGAGATGGAAGGCTAGATTCCCCTTCTGCATTACGGCTACTGTGATCTGAATCACTGGCTTACCTAGCTATAGGAAGCTTTTCCTAGTATAGAGGCATGATAGTGATTCCTATGTCATCATCCTTCCTGTGGGTTGGGCAGGGGGCATGGCTGGGGAAAAGGGAGGTGCCCCATACCTCAGTGATTCCCACCTACCATAACAGCCCTTGGTGTTCTAAACTGTGCTAAGGGCTAGCCAAGTGCAGAGCAGCCACAGGATCAAGAGATCACAACAGATTTTTAAGGTCAGCAATAAGCCAAGAGGAAAGTCCAGAAATAAAAATCACAGAATAACTGTTATATTGGTATAACATAACCACATCGACAGCGGACCACGCCCTGGAGCCAAGGTGCACTTCAGACATGACAGCAGAACACACTACATAGGGAAACTTGCCTATTATAAGTAACTAGGGAACTGAAATAAATCCGTTCCTTCTGGTAAGTGGTCTTCTAACAAACCAGTAGCAGGATTGCTCTCAGTGGGCTGATTCCCTGTAGCCCCACACCTTGCATAGCCATTTACTTCAGAACAAAATGGATGTAAACTGCTTTCATTTTGATTTAGTAGCATTGTACCTCCACTTTGCTTTCACTTTGTATCAATTTAAATGACTATGCAAGGTGTTGGGCAATGGAGACTCAGGCCCAATATCTTTGGGGACACTTCAAATATACTTTGGATGATCTCTTAAGACAGGAAGCTGCCCAGTATGGGCATACTTTGCACATTTTTCATTGTAGATATGTGTGAGGGCATAAATGTCTGTGCCACATTAAACTACAACTATTAGTTGGTATGTTTGCCCCTTTAAATCATCACTTTGACATGTTCAGAAAATAGCTTGAAAGAAAAGAGAACATCCCAAACATTTGCAAAGGTTTTTCTCAGCCAAAAAGAAAACCAAATACTGTACATAGCACCCATTCCCTGCCTCTTCATAATGTTGGAAAGTCCAGCAAAGTATTCTATTGCTTTTGCCCATTAAGTTTAGTTAATTGTGGTGAAGTAAGCAGAATGTAACAAGTTAAACTACCATAAGCTTTAATCATTTAAATTTACTAGTTAACACGACTTTTCTTATGCAATTTTATTATTATGAGCATTTAGAAGTTCCTAGCAAAGTTCTTATTTTTCAGAACTATGTTTCTTAAAACCCTACCAAAATAAAAAGCATACTGTGAAGATATTCTCAAGCTATGTACAGAATAGGTGCTATTCAAAAAAAAAAGGGGGGGGAACCATGAAATCTGCTAATTGATTATTGGATGTTACTTACCAGTTATATTTAGCATTTCTAGTAGGAGACATTTAGTTTTGGATAGATTATGATTCATATTTTTGGTGTAAAAATAATGTTATTGGTGTTAACACTGTTTTCCCTGATTGATATTAAAAAATTGGCCCCACTTTGAAGTTTCACCTAGAGATAAGTTTACAAGTTGCATCAGAGAACTTTAGAACCCACCAATCTCCTCTGCAAAGAAATATCAGCCCTGCAGAAATGGTGAGTTGTGTGTATTTGGGTTGTATATTTTATTTGAAAAAATATTCTTAAACTTTGCTACAGTGAGGTTTTGATGGGTTTTATGTTTCAATTAAAAGAAGAAACTGTAATTATACTGAATATTAATTCAACTCTTGAAGGCCCATTTTCCTGTGGATAATAAGAGTTACAAATATTTATCATGGATATAATTAGTAATTAGGCAGTATTCTCTCTTCCATGGATCCCCTTCCTAGGAGCAGACACTACTAGGGAGGCTTTAATGCATATTTTATGATTTACTTGGTATCACTATCTACATACATAGTGAAAACAGAGCAACACAAAATTATTATATAACTGATTAGAGTGAATGCTTATCAATACCCTGTAAAATAAAATTATGTAGATATACTTATCTCATAGAACTGGAAAGGACCCTGAAAGGTCATCAAGTCCAACCCCCTGCCTTCACTAGCAGGACCAAGTACTGATTTTGCCCCAGATCCCTAAGTGGGCCCCCTCAAGGATTGAACTCACAACCCTGGGTTTAACAAGCTAATGCTCATTACATAGTAACATTATTTATTCTCAAAAAGTATTTTTATTAAATTAAATATGTTTATATTTTTGAAAATACATGAAATATAACTTACTTTTGGAAGGGACACGTAGATTGGATCGAACCACTTGTAGTGAGTCTGCCTGTACCCGAAGTTCATAGCTTTTCACACTTTCATAGTCAAGAGGCTTTTTAATGAAGATAACACCTGTTCTGTTATTAATGGCAAATACATCTGGAATCCAGAAAAAACAAAACAAGTAACTTTCTAAAACCTGTAGATACTAATAGGATGTTTCCTCAAAATCTTTAAGATTAAGTTTTTCCATTCTTGTAAAAACATTATTCATTCCTGCCTCCTACTACAGGGAGTTGAGGGATCAACGCCTTCACCACCCTAAGGACTCCATAGTCCCTGTCCTCAGCTGCATTCTTTATTGTTATCATGAAAAGGGCAGAACTGCTGATGTGGGTACTGGAACTGGAACAAACAAACTTCAGGGCAAGCTGCAAAAACTATCTGGATATATAGACTATTCCCTCAGCTGGGAGAAGGTTAACGCCATTCTCCCCCAAATAACCCAGTATAATTTTGTTTGCAATTTTTAAGGTCAAGCATGGTGAGCACCTGAGAATGGGGTAAGTTTGAGACTAACATTTTACCCCTTTCTTTAAATATCAGACTTTAGCCATCATGCTACATAGTAATATGTAGGACACTGTCATGACTGAAAGCTACAGTATATTAAAACAAATCAGACGTCTCTGTACATAGTTCAGTACCAGGACCACCAATTCAACCTACAGATCTGTTGATAGCAATCACTTGCAGACTTGACATTCACAGTTGTCACTCTACAAGGTCCAGGGCACAGTATGGAAATAGACACAACAAGGAGTGAAGCTGTCAGCTGGCTGGTCTGAAACAAACTGGAACTGACTCAGGCTATGGCAAACCTTTTCGCAAGCTTCTTTACTGCAATCAACTAACACAAGTCTAATATTTCCTTAAATGAAAATATATCCAGGCTGAGTTGATCAAGTGTGTGCATTTTTCAGCAGTGGGGTGCTGGATGATGTGGAATGATAGAGGCACAGATATGTTATCCCTGGCAGAGAGGTTTTATCGGTGTGCAAGAAGAGGGCTGAACTTCACGAGGGGCATGTAAATCTCCCATCATCACTTCCATTCCAACCATGATCATGACAGGACTACAATACTACACTATACACACTTTCATCCCAGCCATGAGACAGGTCAGAAGCAATTCTATTTGAACACTATGCAGTTGACGTATTGCACCATTTTATTATCAGAGCTGGCCAGAAGACAGTTCTGAAGACCAGCTGCTCTATGTGGCAAACCTCAAGATCAGCTGTCAGAAAACCCACCGTATGTGGATACTTGAGGGCCACTAACATTAAATCTCATTCAATGTCTTACATCTGCTCCCAGGAGAGGAAGCACAATGTGAAGCCACAACCAGGTCACCTATGGCAGAATGACCAACAGTGAGACATATTGCAAGGATGAATAGGAGTGCCAGAGAGCAGTTTAGAGAGACAAGGTGATATAAAGATATTGTCTCTCTAATATCCTGTGATGGCTACAACTACACTGCACACAGCAGGGATCAGTTTGGTAGACTGGCCGTTTTCATGGACAACCAAAATACAGTAGTGTTGCAACTGGATTTTCTTGTAAATTTAGGATCATCAATGAACATACAGGTCCTTACACTATTCCTTCCTGTCCTTTCTGTTCAGCCATAAGCCCATTCACATAGGGGGATGATGCCTTGAAAATACTGCATGGAGATTTTTCAAGTGAGATTTCTTCATGAAGGGGGATATTGTGTGGCTCTATGATATTTTTCAAGTGTTCATGATATGATATGATAATCAATAAAAATCACAGTGCAGGGGCAGTGAGCATCCCAATTATACAAAGGATAGATTTAGGCTGATTCCATGTAAAGCACACTCAAAAGCACATTATATATATTGTTAATGATACAACTAAAGAATCTAATATTGACATGTATATAACACAATGTAGAACCAAACAACTTCCTACATTTTAGCTAGAACGCACTTACTGAGCTATGAAAAATCTCTCTTACATTTTAAGGAGCAAACCCGGCTTCCTGTTCCTCAGCCATAAAGGGCATCAAATGCAGTTCTGCTGCAGAGGCAGGATGTAGCAGGTTTATGAAAGCAGAGTAGTGGCAGCAGGAGCTGCTACTTGGGCGAGGCAGGATTTAGCACGAGCTGTTTTATTTATTACACACCACTTTCTGAAATGGTTTACTTTTAATGAATGTACCATACAGCATAATCTGCGACTTCATTGAGATACTCTTACTTACCATCTTCATTTCCTGAAACAACTGAATACACAATCGTCTGATTCAAGGCGGCAGCAGTTACAACAGCAATCAGTGTTCCTTTGGGTGCACCTTCACTCACTGGCGGGGGTCTGCAGAATCAGATTGACACATTTATTCTCTATATTAGCATTTCTCCCCACCTATTAGGTTGCCACAGCAGGATGACAATTGAGGACCTGATTAGATTAACATGGCAAAGTTTAATCCTTGCAGCAATATTGACTGTCTACTGGAAATTAAGGTAGATAACATATGAAATATGACAATGTGAGGATACAACACATGCTCAAGGTATAAGAAAGAGAAAAACGGGATAAAGATAACAGGAACGAAGAATACTCACCACCTGGAAGAAAGCAAGCAATAGTTATCAGCAAAAAAGGCACTTGATAGAGCTATGCTCTGCTAAATGAAAATGACATCTGCTAGAAATGCATGTGGGGAAAGGTTCCTACATTACTAACTTTATAAAAATCAAGATGCTTTTCAGGAAATCCACTGCTTCCTGCATTTAGACCTCGATTCAGCAAAGCATTTAAGAATACACATAAGCTCATGAATAATCCTAGTGAAGTCAGTCAGTGGGAAAGGTCACATAGTTTTCACATGTATAACTTTAACTATCTCCCCTTCCACACCCACAAATTCATAGATTCCAAGATAAGAAAGGACCATTGTGATTACATAGTCTGACCTCCTGTATAACACAGGCCATAGAACTTCCTCAAAATAATTACTAGAGCAATTCTTTTAGAAAAATATCCTATCTTGATTTAAAAATTGTCAATGATGAAGAGTCCACAACATCCCTTAGTAAGTTATTCTAGTGATTAATTACCCTCACAGTTAAAATTTTAGGCTTTATTTCCAGTCTGAATTTGTCTAGTTTCAACTTCCAGCCATTGGATTGTGTTTTACCTTTCTCTGCTATATAGAAGAGCTTATAACTGAATATTTGTTCCTCACATAGATACTTATATTAGGGTTACCATACGTCCGGATTTTCCCGGACATGTCCGGCTTTTTGGGCCTCAAATCCCAATCCGGGGGGAAATCCCAAAAAGCCGGACATGTCTGGGAAAATAGGGAGGGAGGGCCCGGTGGTGCGGGGCTGGCTTGGTGCTCGGCAGGGGCTGGGGGCACGGGCACTTGGCCAGGGGCCGGCGCGATGCTCGGCCGGGGCCGCGGTGCTCGGCCGGAGCCGGGGCCGGGGGCATGGGCACTTGGTCTGGGGCCGGCGCGATGCTCGGCCGGGGCTGGGGGCGCGGTGCTCGGCCGGAGCCGGGGGTGTGGACTGGACCGCGCCGCACCCCACCCCAGCCCCAGCTTACCTGCTGCCTCCCTGTTTCAGACTTCCCGTGAACATTTGATTTGCGGGAAGCAGGGGAGGGGGAGGAGCAGGGGGCGGAGCATTCAGGGGAGGGGGCAGAGTTGGGGCAGGGCTGCGGGTGGTGAAGGAGCGGAGTTGGGGTGGGGCCGGGGCCCCATGGAGTGTCCTCCTTTTTAAAAATTAAAATATGGTAACCCTACTTATAGAGTATCATCAAGTAACCGCTTAACCTTCTCTTTGTTAAACTAAATAGATTTAGCTCATTTAATCTATCACTATAAGGCATGATTTCTAATTCTTTAATCATTCTGGTGGCTCTTCTCTGAACCCTCTCCAATTTATCAACATCCTTCTTGAATTGAGTGCACCAAATCTGGACATAGTATTCCAGCAGCAGTCAGACCACTGCCAAATACAGAAGTGAAATAACCTCTCTAATCCTACTCAAGATTCCCCTGTTTACGCATCCCAGTATCAAATTACCTCTCTTTGCCACATCACATTTGAGCCTATGTTGAGCTGATTATTTCCCTCTGCCCCCAAAACTCTCTCAGAGTCTCTGCTTCCCAAGATGGATTCCAACATCCTGTAGGTATGACCTACATTCTTTGTTCATGGGTGTACACATTTATATTTAGCCATATTAAAACACATTTTGTTTGCTTGCACCCAGTTTACTAGGTGATCCTGATCACTCTTAATAAATTATCTGTGCTCTTCATTATCTACCACACCCCTAATTTGTTTGTCATGTGCAAACTTTATTGGTGATAATTTTATGTTTTCGTTCCTGTCACTGACAAAAATGTTAAATAGTATAGGGGAAGAATTGATCCCTGTGGGAACCCATTGCAAATACCACCACTTGATGATGATTCCTTGTTTACAGTTACATTTTGAAACCTATAAGTTAGCCAGTTGAAGAACAAAGGAGAAGCTTACATTTTGAACATCTCTCTGGGCATTCATCTGTATGTAAGTTTAATTATTCTTTTGTTTTGTAAATGATATTCCACCAACAGGCACCTGTCCTTGTTCTTATGGCTTTAGGCTTAGAAATGAGTATCTCATAGCCAGACTGCTCATTTTATTGTATTTAATTAACTAGCTGCCTCCTGATACACAGTAAATAAAATTCTACCCTCAGACACCTCCCTGTCCAAATTTTAGGACATTTAGTACATTACCTCTATAATGAGTGATACTTCTATGAAAAACAACATGACTATATAATCTACAGCAAAACCCTCCTCACCCAATCACAGGAATGACAGGAACATTTTGACAACACCTGACATGTGCCACAGAGCTTCCTTCCCCAATAAAAGTAAAGGAGGAAGTAGTGGGGAGCTATCCTTCACTTTCAGTTAAGGCATCAGTGCTAATGTAATTTAAACAGCTTCCTTTCAACAGATTTAGTGAGATACTGGAAGTAAACTCAACAGCAAGTTTCAGCTATTTGTTACAGCAAAAGATGAGGTAATATTCACTCTGAATATGAGCAAATAAAGTGTCAGTGTCACAAGTTCAAGCCTTGGGAAATGTGCCTCAATTTCCCCTTTTGGCTATATAAATTAGTCCTGAGTTAGACTTTACCTTCCATAACTCCTTTTTCATTATTTTTTTGTTAACAGACTTTATTAATTAATAACCAATAAATCAATACATAGATAGTCCCAGGCTTCAGCTCCTTCCTCACCAGCGTTGTATTCTTCTTCTAGCCTCCTCTCATCAGTAAATCACCAGCAGCCCCTCCTGCCTCACAGATTCAACTGCTCCACCCCATCCACACTAGGGTTCAGTCTTCTGTTCTGCTACCAGGGGTTCTCAAACTGGCAGGGGGGTGTTGTGCCTCTTTAGGGGGTTGCAGGGTGGTTACATGGGGCTTACGAGCTTCTCAGCTCTGTGGACTGAGAGCCCCAAGCCCCCATTAAATTAAATTAACACTCTTCATCTTCCTACTCCCTTCCTAGGAGCCAGGCTCAAGCTGTAGGCCTATCTAGCCTAGAGGAAGAGACTAGCTCTTTTCCTGGACCTTACTGACAGGAGCTCCCCACTGTCTCCCTTCTGCAGGGACTCTGACAGTTCTTTTGGGGCTTTTGCTGTCAATTCCAAGGCCTCATTCAGGGCTCATCCCCACAGAGGCTTATTCAACATCATATAGTTTCCTCCAACCTGCAACTGCCACAGAGCTTCTCTAGAGACTCCTTCCTCCCCTCCCTGTGGCAACTTCCTCTTTATACTGTTCTAGCTGTTTCTTTTCAACTCAGCCGCTCCATTTCTAATTAGCTAAACGGTGCTATGTGGAGCACCTGATTGCCCCCAGGTATTCCACACAGGGTCATCATGGATCATTTGGGCCCTGATTTTTCCTAAAGGGACACTGGCCATAGGTCAGGCAGAAGCAGATTTTTGCATTCATCCACAAGTTTTGATATTTGGATGTTTAATAAAAATATTTTCCTTTCTAGTCTCACTTTTTATTATACTCATTGATACAGACAAATAGAATTTGAACTTGGCTATTTAAAGTTAGGCTTCTAAATAAAAATGGACATTCAGTAGCATTTCACTGGGATCTGTAGATGCTCAGCACCTCTGAAAATTAGGACAGCTTTATTTAGAAGCCTTACTTTAGGGACTCAGAAAATTCTGGCTGCTGTCTACAATTACTACAGCACTCAGATATTTTTTCAAAAATTCTCCTCTATTTTCAGAATCATCTTAGAAGTTTTAGCGCACACCATATTTTCTATTCAAAGCTATAGAGGGATTGAAAATTGCATTCTTTAATAGAACCCTGTTTGCAACCTTAACTACTGAAACCTGACCATCGCTTAACAATTATATACTGGGATACCAACAATTTGACCTTGGTTTCTGTCTTACAGTATGCATTTTTCATATAAGATGGGATGTTAGCCAGATTTACAAAGACACATACACACAGGGTATGGTTCCAGTCCTTCTACAGGAAGTCTGCTATCCACTATAGAAATTAAAGTCATTATGACTTTTACTAAACCACTAAAACTAGATCTGCATAATTATTATGAATGTGCATTTTTAGATTGGTCTTAATGACATGGAAAAAGACAATCAAACCAATTTTGATGCAGTTTAAAATTCAGTTTATTTAATGTGTTCATCAAATGTAGGTTAGTGATGAAATTAAAATCTATTTTATGTTACATTAGACTCCTTGGCTCCCCTCTTTCTTCAAAATGCACACAATTGAAGTCTGTGAAGAATACCAGATTTCTTATCTAAAAACCTACTTGGTCCCAAGTTGGTTTTAGTACTTCAACACCCACTCCCCCCAAAAAACAAAAAACAGAGACACAATCCTGTAACTTCCATTCTGACACTGCTGAATTCAAGGGATTGACAAATCAATACCAATTAGGAAGCTGCTTTTGTGTTCAATATGCGAGAATTTGAAGGAAGTGGAGACAGAACCACGGGAATTCACGTTCTTTGTAACCTTCCAGTAATTGCACCTCATTGATTTCATTTCCCTCATTTAACTAAGGCAATCAGGTGCAAAGAGCAATACATCAGTTCAATTAGAACATATAGTGGGTCCCTTAAGAACCTTTTGCTGAACTACAGATAAGTGAATTGGTAAAGGAGAGAAGAACTCAGTAGATAACATACTGTTCTTTGCCCTGTACTTCAGCTATAATACCCCGTCTTTAGAGAGAAATACATTATTTTCCATTTTTAACACTAAAATGTACAGTAGAAACATTGATTTAACTTGGGAAATAAATTAAGTGTGAAATTAATTTGGCAGTAGGGAGAGGCATCTTTATTCCCTTGTTTAAAATTATTCAGAGAAAAAGGAACAATTATTTATTTGCAGGCTAAGACACAACACTAGTTATGTTTCATGATCCTGTCTAACCCACCTGGTCTGCAATTTACAATACAAATACAATATTAGAAGGGGAAGAACAGTCATGTGGCTAAAGCACATGATTAAGATTTAGATTAGATGGTTTATACTTTTCTCTGTCACAGACTTCCTGGGCACTTAGATCTAGATCTCAAAGGTATTTAGACACATAATCCCCATTGAAATCAATGGGAGATAGGTTTCAGAGTAGCAGCCATATTAGTCTGTATCCGCAAAAAGAAAAGAGAATTATGCTCTAATAAATTTGTTAGTCTCTAAGGTGCCACAAGTACTCCTGTTCTTTTTTCAATGGGAGATAATAACTACTTTGAGGATATGGGCCTTCATGTCTCTGTGCCTCAGGTTTTCCATCTGCAAATGAAGATATTATTACCTACCAACAATGTTGTGTGTCTTCATACATTACATTAATATTTGTAAAGTGCTTTGAGATACTTGGCTGGAATGGATTGTGTAAATGCAAAGGGCTATATGAATATAAAGTATAAACAAACAAACCCAGGGTTTTTTTCCCCCTAAATTTGAACAGAGTGCTCAAAAATTATTCTAAATTAAGAGAATTGAATTCTTTGTTCACCTACACAACACCTATGTCATTGCCAACAACAACATGAGAATTTAATGCACCTGTCTCTCAATCCTGTCCTTAGAAAGGACATCTACTGGTATATACTATATATCTATATATCCCTTTCCTAAATACATTATTTGAAATATTCCACTGTCTCCTAGTGTTACATACCCATATATCCAGATACACACAAAGAACAACACATGTAATGCTGATAGTCATAAACTGTGGGTCCGTGTGATAAACTCCTTATATACCATAAGCATTTTAGTATAACTGCATTTATCACATTCTTCAGCCACTTTACCTGCAGTCAAATCTTTCTAAGTGCCACCAATACTTCTTTCTGGGATTTATTCTGACAATATAAAACACTCAGGCTGCTTCGAACAACAGCCATTTAAATAAGGCAAAACAAAAATCTGCTTCATTCACAGTAAACAGAATTTTTCCTGAAAATTACCCTCTTGTGAGGTGCAAGCTGGGTAATATAGTATTAGTTATAATGCTTCTCTACCTCCAAAGTCTGTGTCGCTGTATTCATAGGGTTAGATCTTTTACCCAGTAAAAAATGTTTTGTGCCACTGTGACTGGGTCACTTCTGGGCTCAGGACAACTCTCTACCAGGTCCCCACTCAGGAGTAAAGAAACAAAAGGTCTATTACTAAGCTGTCAGACTGGACAACACCTGCAGCAGAGTTACTCAGCACCAGCAGATAAGTTGCTGGTGACAAATTACACAATGCTCCCACATCAGGCCTACCTTCCATTGGGGAAGCTCTGGCAGGCAACTGGATCTCAAGCTATTCCTCTCTCTCAGACAGAGAGATGAAGATCTGATCTCCTTCCTGGTCAGCCCAACTGAGCTATGCTCACCCCCTTTTTAACGCCTCCCTCCAATTCTGGCACCTGTTGTAGGTTTAGCAGGGCAAAGCTGATAGATCACACAGTAGCTCACTAACTCTTCCTGGCCAGTGTGGGTTAGTATAGCTCATCAAACAGCCACTCTATGGCACAAAGCAACCTTAAAAGCCAGTTTAATTGGCAAGTATAGATTTCTGCTTGGGAAATCCTTCCCTTGCCACAGAAGTGGAGGAATTCCACTGATAGTGTATGGTCAATGATATAGTTTGTGATGCTGCCAGACCAGGTGCCAGCATATGGCAAGGCCCCTAATCCTCAATGAACCCCAACAACCAGGCAAAACATCTGGACACAGTTCGGTTTACCGGTGTGTTAGCATTGCTGAAGTAGATGTTAAGTTGGTAAAAATGTCTTTACTATTTAGACCTGATGAAATGCTTGTATGATGCTGCATGAAATGATCTCACTTATAACTTTACACCATGGCTACAGATGTTATGTTAAGTGTTTACACTGTAAACCTCTGTAACTGAGGAACTCCTCAAACAGGAGAAAAGACTTCTCTAATGCAAATGCTGGCTACCTACAGAAGATGTTAGGTCTTGCCAAAGGAGAATGCCTTTGAAACCAAATGAGCCATTGTGAGACATCAAAGAACAAAGACTTTGTTAATTGCATGGGTGGTGTGTGAATTGCCAGCTGGGGGAGGCTAGCGCCCAGACCCACCCCTGGCCCTGCCCTTCCACACACACCCCTCCAACTCCAGAGCATGGGAGGGCAGGTGGCTGTAGCGCCCCCAGCATGGGAGGATGGGTGGCCACAGCCTCCCCATCTCCAGAGCGCTGGGAAGGTGGGCGGTGCACGGCCCCAGCTTCCCCAGCCAGAGCGCTGGAGGACAGGACTCGGAGCCGCATGCAGGGGCAGGGCCACGCCTGGCTGTTTGGGGAGGCCCACCCTCCCCCACCCTAGGCAACCTGCCCCCCATGGTTAATTGTATTCTTCACTGCCTCCAGGAAGAGGAGACCTGCATCTGAACTCATTCCATCAGCTTTGACTCTGGGGACAAGGGAATAAAAACCCCTGACAAGGAGAAACTAGGTTATTTCCCCTGCTTGGACTCTAAAGAAACAAGAATCACTAAGCATAAGCAAAAGAACCCCAGCTGTTTTGTCTGGGTTATCCCTAACAGATATATAAAGCTTGCACATTATAGCAGTACTATCATCTTTTGGAACCTAAGATTATCTCATTTGTATGTGTATCTTTACCTGGTTTAGCCTTGTAAACAACTCCAATTTATTTTTCCTAGTTAATAAATCTTTAGATAAGATGTTATAGATTGGTGTTGTCTTTGGTTTAAGTTCTGCAATACAGTTGACATGGGATAAGTTACTGGTCCTTTGGGACTAAGAGTAACCTGAATATTATTGAGATTTTTGGTGTAAGGGACAATCTATCACAAAGAGAAGTTTGCCTGATTGGCAAGACAGACCAGAGTGCCCAAGAAGACTATCTGTGACTCCATGTTCAAGCTGTTATAGTGCTTTAGAAGTTCACATTTGTTATTTTGTTTTTTAAAAATCTACTTATAGAACATACAACCATTTTGAGGGTTGTGCCATATTCCTGGAGAGTCTGCCTTGAGGCTGGCACTCACGGTCAATAGCCACTCCAGACAGTTTGACAGAGGCACCAACAGCACCTATACTGGACCCTGGTGTGGACTGGTAAAATGGGGAATGGCCAGGACACTGCTGTATCTGGCTGTTTCCTGTTGTCAAGCAGCCCTTGGGAAGTATGTGTGTGGGGCGATGGAGAGGGGACAGAGTCAGCAAGTTGTAAAAATAGAGCAGCCTTTAAGCTGCTCTAGTTTACACTAAATCGAGGTTGGCATTTGGGAAAAACAAAATGACTTACAAGCCATAATAATGGCTGTGGAGTGGTTCTTTTGGTCCTTTTCTTTACTCCCACAGTTAAGTTCCCCAGGCTGTGAATATGTGTAGGATTTGGACCTTTATAGTGTTTATTTCATTGTGTTCTGCTGAGAAAGTAAAAGGCAGCTCAGTAAAATGTGTTTGGTCCAAATAAAAAAAGATCAAATTAGAAGAAAAATGGGATTAAAACAAATTTAATATTTAGCAGGAAGATGTTTAAAACAGTAAAATGCATATTTTTTAAGGTGCTGTATTTGGCTTGCCATTGCATGTTCTGTCTCCTTGCTCTTCTCTCATCAAGGTATCAAAATTCTTTAAGGCATAACATCTATATTAATTTTTTGTAATTGGCAGAGTGAAATTCTAAGTTTTCCTCACTCACTTATTTTGTCTTCTTTCTCTTTCTCTGTGATAGATTGTTTAGGACAGGGGCGGGCAAACATTTTGGCCTGAGGGATGCATCGGGTTTTGGAAATTGTATGGAGGGCCGGTTAGGGGAGGCTGTGCCTCCCCTAAGAGCCAGGCGTGGCCCATCCCCGGCCCCATATCTCTCTCCCCCCCTTGCTTCTTGCCCTCCAACACCCCCCCCCAGGACTCCTGTCCCAGCCACCCTCCCCATTCCCTGTCCCCTGACTGCCCCCGGAACCCCCACCAACCCCTCCTCTCATTCCTGAATGCCCCCCCCCCGGACCCCTGCCCCATCCAACCATCCCTTCTCCCTGACTGCCCCCAGAACCCCTGCCCCTGACTGCCCCATCCAACCCCTACTCTCATTCGTGACTGCCCACTGGGACCCCTGCACCCATTCAACCCCCCCGTTCCCTGCCCTCTGAACGCCCCGACCCCTATCCACACCCCCACCCCCTGACCACCATCCTGAACTCTCCTGCCCTCTATCCAACGCCCCCTGCTCCCTGCCCCCTTACCACACTGCCTGGAGCACCGGTGACTGGCGGCGCAGCTGTGGCTGGAGCCAGCCACACCACCGCGCAGCACCGAGCACCAAGTCAGGCTGCCCAGAGCATTGCACCGGTGGCACAGCGTGCTGAGGCTGCGGGGGAGGAAGAACAGCAGGGGAGGGGCTGGGTGCTAGCCTCCTGGGCCAGTAGCTCAGGGGTCGGGCAGGAGGGTCCCGTGGGCTGGATGTGGACCGTAGTTTGCCCACCTCTGGTCTAGGAGGATACTAAGCAGGGCCGGCTCCAGGCACCAGCCGACCAAGCACGTGCTTGGGGCGGCACCTTGTAAGGGACGGCCAATCTTGGGGTGGCGGGGCAGCGCTCGAGTTTTTTTTTTAATTTATTTTTTGTCAGGGCGGCGCTCGGGGTTTTTTTGTTTGTTTGTTTTGGCCGGGTGGCGCTCGCGGGGGGGGTTGTTACAGCAGGGCGGTACTTGGAGTTTGTTTTTTTTTTTGGTTTGGCGGGGCGGGACTCGGGGTTTGTTTTTTTTGTTTCGGCGGGGCGGCGCTGGGGGGAGTTATTTTTGTTTCGGTGGGGCAGAGCTCGGCGGGGGGTTGTTAAGGCCCCCCCCCCCTTTTTTTTTTTTTGCTTGGGGTGGCAAAAAAATTAGAGCGGGCCCTGATACTAAGCCTGTTTTTCAATTTGTCTCCCACCTAACGCACTTCAAATTTACCCTGAAATTCTTCTATCCACAAGAGCATGGGCATAAGATTTGACCCAGAATTAATCTGAAGAGCAGCAGAACCAAAAATAAACTGAAAATTAGGCATAACACTAAAGTGCAATAATAAGCGGTCGGCATGTTTTGTATCATTCAAATGGATTTTTAGCCTGCTGTATTTTGTTGTTTTGTGTTGGTTTTAAAAAGTCTAATTATCTATCTCAGAACATTCATATTTACAGGGTTTTTTAAATCACTCCTACATAATGAAGGTAACATCCTTAGCCTGACCAGTTTAAAATGTCTTTAACAGAAAGTCAACCTCATTGTCCCATTCCCATCACTCTCAAATGGATCCTAAATTCTCTTCCCTTGGTACTTTTAACTGTCAGCTATATTTTAGTTTATATTACTTCCTCCTTATATGCAATATGCACTTCACGCTTTTATGTATTGTGCCCATCTCTACAAATCATCTTATCTATTCTGCTTTTCACTAAAAAATGTTTTATAATGTTTTCATGAAAGAGGTTATTTAAAACATAAACTGTCTTGAATTAATGTAGTCTTCTGCTGGAAGATCCATTCTGTACAAACCATCACAGTGCCTCAACTAAAATAAGCCAACTGATAATGTCTTAAGCAAATTTTGTTTTGAATTGTCAGCTGGAAAAAAGGTCTACAAACACAAACAGTGAACTTCTTGACTGTGCATTTGGATTTTTAAAAACTTCATAAGCTGCAGAAGGTTTTATATATTCTGACTGCAGTAGTAAAATAGAAATAAATAAAAGTCAGGCAGTAAATGTAGTAATTGTTGCTATTTAGCTTCCTTCCATCTACATTTAGATTAAATTGAGTTCCTGCTCACTCAGTTCTGCAGACAAAACTTTGTTAACTGAAAAAAACAGAAGGGGACATAATTAAATTTTAGAGAAAAAATATATCAAGTTTTTAAGCTTTCACCTTCCATCACATGCAACTCATAGAGTTTAAGGCCAGAAGTGACCAACAGATCACGTAATCTGACTTCTCATGTATCACAGGCCACCACCACCACTGCCACCCAGCAATTACACTGTAACTTCAACTACTGAAATTAGACCAAAGTATTACAACTCTCAGGAGCCTAAACCAGTGTTTCACAACCAGCGTGCCATCAGGCATGAACGGGTGTGCCATCAGGAATTTTGAAAAAAATCACTCGTGAGGAGAAAAAAATGCTCATTTATTTTAATTAATGTCAGAACCAAATTCCATTTTGTGCTGTGGCTCATCATGTGTACATGCATGAGATCACAAGACGTAATTTTAGCATGCAGAGGTGAAGGTGCGCTGCACAAATCTTTTATTGGAGTGTGCCTTAGACTGCAAAAAGGTTGAGAAGCACTGGCCTAAACTATTATGTGCCACAGGCAGAGAATAGGAGGGACCAAGTTGCACTAATGCCTGAGGCCCCTGCGATGGCAGGGAACTGATTAAGTGAGATATACCCAGATAATCCTGGTAACTGACCTGGACCCTATACTGCAGAGGAAAGCAAACCTTCACCAAGGTCAGTGCCAATCTGATTTTTGGGAAAATTCTTTCCTCACCCCATATATGGTGTCAGTTAAACCTTGAGCATGTGAGCATTAACCATCCAGGCACGTGGAAGAAAGAATGCTTGGTGCCACCTCAGATAATTGACCAATCCTGTCCATTGTCCCATCTCCAGCCATGGCCATCTCCGATGCTTCAGAGGAAGTAGACCAAAACCTCTGCAGTCATCAACTGAAATCTCATGCTTCAGGGCTTCAGCAACATAAGACAAACTGATGGAGACTCTCATGGTTGCTGAACCCTGCCCCATATCATCACAAGCAACCCTATCATATAATCCCACTCCAGGTCTCTCTGAAAACTAATTAAGTTGTTTGTCCCATAACTCCTATTGAGAGGCTGTTCCAGAACTTCACTCCTCTGATGGTTAGCAACATTCTTCTAATTTCCATTCTGAATTTGTTCATGGCAAATTTATATAGTTTGTTCTTGTGCCAACATTGACCTTTAGATTAAATAGCTCTTCACCTTCCCTGGTGTTTACCTCCCTTATGTATTTACAGAAAGCAATCATCCCTTCTCAGCCTTCTTTTTGATAAGCTAAACAAGCCAAGCTCTACCAATCTTCTCACATGAGAAAGGCTCTCATTCCCCGATCATAGTAGCTCTGTACTGCACCTGTTCCAGTTTGAATTTAGCTTTCTTGAACATGAATGACCACAATTGTATACAATTCTTACCAATGCCTTATACAACAACATTAATTATCATCCTGTGATCAACCAAAACTCCCAAAAATCTCTTCTCTCACACTTCCAGTTGATGAGCTCCCAGCTTCTAGCAGAAATTCTCATTATTAGACCCTACGTGCATGATCTCCCAATTTGTACTACTGAATTTCATTCTATTTCTGTTATTCGAGTCTTCAACATTATCCTGATCTTCCTGTGCAATATTCCAATCCTCTTCCGTATTGATGATGGCTCCCAACTTTGTATCATTAGCAAATTTCATTAGTACACTTCTACTTTTTATGCCATGATTATTAATAAAAATAATGAACAAGATTGGTCCCAAGATCGATCCTTGAGGAACTCCACTAGTAACCTCCCTTCACTCTTAGAGTTCACCTTTCAGCACAACCTTCGTTATTCTCTTTTTATTTATATTACTAAAAATATTCTGGTTATTTATTTTAATTTTTTTGCCAAGAGATAATTCAGCTTGATTTTTGGCAATCCTCACTTTGTTCCTACATTTTCTAGCCTACAATATTCAGCTTTCTTGCTGATGAATCCTTTTTCCCATCCCTACAGGCTCTCTGCTTACTCTTAATAATCATTTATTCATCCAGCTGGGTTTGAAACCTTCCCCTACACATTGTTTCCCCTTGCCTGGAATACAGAAAGCAGATAGATTTTTGTATAGTTAATTTAAAGAAATTCCAAGCTTCCCTCACATTTAAGTCTAAACTCTTCAGTTCAGTTGACTTCTTTAATTAATTCCCTTAATTTCCCAAAGTCTGCTCTTTTGAAATGAAAATAATAAACATAGGTGACAAATCGGTTTGGATTATCCTTCTATTTAATTTGTGACAAAGTTCCTCCTCTATCTTGGTGGGTCCTGCGCTTATTGGCGGATTTTCTTGCCTCAGAGATTCACTATGTGGGTTGGGGAACAGCCCAGAGACCTTCCCCTCTGGAAGAACCCAGAGTCCAGGTCAACTGGGAGATTTGGGGGGAATCCGTGCCCACCCTCTACTCCGGGTTCCAGCCCAGGGCCCTGTGGACTGCAGCTGTCTATAGTGCCTCCTGTAACAGCTGCATGACAGTTACAACTCCCTGGGCTACTTCCCCATGGCCTCCTCCAAACACCTTCCTTATTCTCACCACAGGACCTTCCTCCTGATGTCCGATAACGCTTGTGCTCCTCAGTCCTCCAGCAGCACACACTCTCTCTCACTCACTCTCAGCTCCTTGCGCCTCTTGCTCCCAGCTCCTCACACTCTCACCACAAACTGAAGTGAGCTCCTTTTAAAACCCAGGTGCCCTGATTAGCCTGCCTTAATTGATTCTAGCAGCTTCTTCTTAATTGGCTCCAGGTGTCCTAATTAGCCTGCCTGCCTTAACTGGTTCTAGCAGGTTTCTGATTACTCTAGTGCAGCCCCTTCTCTGGTCACTCAGGGAACAGAAAACTATTCATCCAGTGACCAATATATTTGCCCTCTACCAGACTCCTGTACCCCACTGGTCTGGGTCTGTCACAAATTTAAACTGAAACAATTCCTGATTGCTTAATCCAAGGCTATTTCCTATGACCATGATGTCCTCATTATTTACCAAAACTAAGTCTAAAATTGTATTGTCTCTTTGTTGGTTCAGTGATGATCTGATGAATAAAACTGTAGCCTATCACATCCAGGAAGAACCAGGTCCTACCAATATTAGTAGCATTTATTCTCCAAGCTATAGCTGGGAAGTTATGGTCTCACATTATGACACAATATTTATAATAAGATTTAAAAATATCTTTATCCATATCTAAGTTCTACCCTGAGGGTCTACAGCAGACCCCTAACACTATCCCAGTAGAACCAATTTTACAATGCGTCCCCGGAGTGATTTAGATCCAAATCGATTTTGTTTTGTCCATACCATCTATTCTTATTACTTTACAATTTATTGTATCACTGAAGTACAATGCTACCCAGCCACCTGACCTTTCTTATTCTCTCTCTCCTAAATACTACATACCCTTTAATATCTGTATCCCAGTCATGACTGCTCTTACACCACGATCCTGTAATCCCTACAATATCCAGTTTGATCTCCTGCATCAATAGTTACAGTTTCTCCATTTTATTTCCCAGACTGCTTGCATTCATATACAAGCATCTCAATTATTTCCTTCAGACCTCATACAGTTTTCTCTGAAGCTAGATTAGGTATAGCTGTTGGACCAACAGTAAAATCTACCTGACTACTACTTCAGTGAATATTTACACTTTCTATCTTGTTGCCATCCATATTTTCACCTTCTGGTGTTCCCTTATCCCGTACTATATCTTCGTTTAGCTGTTTTTCCTTCTTCTTTGTATTGAAGCAGAATGTGGAGATTATCTGAGTCTCTCTCAGTCTTCTCCCCTCATTTCCTGGTTTAAAGCCCTTTTTATCTATCATGCCAGTCTTGATCCCAGAAGGTTAATATGCAAATAGAGTCCATCTGTTGAGAAGAGTCTTCCTTCTGTGAATGCCTCCCAATAATCTATTATCCCAAAACCTTCCTCATAGCACCAATCCTTGAGTCATCTGTTGATCTTCATTATATTGTCTTGCTTTGGCCCCTCCTTCTCCATGGACCAGGAATGTCCCTTCCTCTTCTTTAAGTCTCACACAATTGTCCTTGATCCATTCCAGTGGGAATCTAGCAGCATCATTAATCCCAATATGTAGCACAGTCAGTGGATTTTTTCCCTAACCTTATCAGGATCCTTTTCAACCTCACGTCCACATCTCATATCCTTGCTCCTGGCAGACAGCATACTCTTCTATTCTCTGGATCTGATCTGGTGCCAGGCCTGTTGATTCTTCTTAGTATGGATTTCCCAGCTGAATCTCTAATCCTTGGATCTTCTTTCCCATGAGTTCTATGAGATGACATTTCATGCATAAGTAGCTTCCATCAGATATCCACTCAAGGATAATGCACATCCTGCAGCTTCTGCATCCAACCATCTTCTTTGTCTCCTCTCCTTCTCGGTTCACTTCTAGTGCTGCCTTAGTAGCCATCATTATCTTGTTTTCTGAGTCCCTACTCCTAGAGAAAAAGAGAGGAAATAAATCCCCACAAACTCCCACCTACAAACTCCCACTGAAATTCTGTTGTTAGCTGCTAAGTGTTCACTGCTCCAACATTCACTACTGTCTGGCTTTTAAACCTAGCCAAGTAAGATCAGCACTATCCTCTCATTAAGGGATATCAGCAAGCACCAGATCAAGCTGCACACTTGGAACAAATCCCCGAAAAATCAAGATTGCACCTCTAGAACACAAAACCACCACTCGCCTTTCAGGCCAAACTCCCACAAATGTTGCTGTTCGTTGTTAGCTCAACTGTGAGGTTGAAGTGACACCAATTGCCAAAAAGCCAAAGGGTTTTTCCTGAAATAAATACTTTCTCCCCAATTAAAACTGTCTCTTTCCCATGCAATATTACATTCAAAGTCTGTTCAGTAAGTGTTCTCTGCTGTAAACATCCATTCACTCTGTCTCAGTTCTCAGATAAGTTCAGAATGTTTTGACCTTTTTCATGGTATTTATCTCTAAACCAGATGACAAGGGAGTTTAGGCATTGTTACAGTGAACCACTGCCTTAGCCCATTATCTTTTAAGATAAATGTCAAACTTCATTCTGATGAACTCTATGTCATCAGGCACAATGAGTTTGTGTAATTCCAGCAACATTTCTAAATCAAAGCTAAGTGCTGACATTATTACTTAGGACTTTGATATTTTTGTCAGGAATACCACCAAAGAAAAGAAGGGAAAAATATTTTCCTAAGTAACTTCTGAAAGGTTAGCTATTATAACATGATTGTCGATTTTCTCATATATTATAATTCCTCAGATCTTCTGTGCAGATTGAATTCTGCCATCATTTCTTCTTGTGAAATCAACGATAATGGAGTGATTTTGCTCCCTTACAATAGGTCACTGAAAGTTGACAGAATTTGACACTGCAGTGGCACAGCACGCTCTACTATAAAACTTGTGTCTGCGCTACTATTACACATCCATACTTTCTGAGTTTAACTTAGCTGTAAAATTCCATCATATATTTATATATATATAAAATGAAGTTAAACCCCCCTAAGGTCTATCTATCAAATATAAGTGGTAATTCAGCTATGATCTCCCGCCTGCCCTTCTGCCAAACACAGCAACATATGTCCCCAGGATCAGACTGGAGTCAGAATCATTTATGATTTAGCTGATAAAAAAAATTAGGTAAATCATTTCACCGTAGTATTTCATGGGAAAACATTTTCATTAACAAAGAAAACAAAATAGAAACATATGAAATAGTTAAATAAACAAAACAAAGACATAGCATTATTAAACAAGTAAAAAATGAGCAAACAAACACACTTCAACTATTAAACTGATCTTCTCTTCTAGCCTGTTAACCATCTAATTATCCACTAGCAACATCAGAGCTTCATACTTGCTGAAGCAGTTCTCTTTTTAGTACACATTAAAATCTACAATGTGGTATTTATCATTGGCTGGCAGCACATTGCATTTTGTTATTATGCTTTTAGAAATAAAAAATTATTAAACACTTATTCTCATTTTCCAGTAACTAAACAATAGCCAACAGTTCAAAGTGTTAATGGCTCTAATGGCAAGGGCCTGATCTGCATGCCTTCCTCTAGCCAAACTCCCACTGAAGTCAATGTTGGTTCAATCTGAGTAAGAAATGTAGGGTTGCCCCTATAAATGGGAATAATAATGGCATTTGTTTTTTCTGGCAGGGAGAGGCTGTCCTCCATTGGAAAATATGGTCAAATGGCACTTAACTAGCCAGCTTCAATGCTCTGCAGGAAGTTAATTATAGTTCATGAATCCCATTTATATTTTGTGGTACATTTTTCTCTTGTGATTAAGATTCAGGCAAGAAAATGAGTGCAGGAATTAAGCGTTCCACAGCTGCTAAGCTTTTGTTTAATACTCTTCCGGTACAAAAGTGTGTGATATTAATAGCTGCTGCAGTGACTGTGCAGACTTTCTTCACTATATGTAAAATGGGTTTCTATAAAAGCAGCTTCATTAGTCCATACTAATAGAGCCTCCTTTCTCCATAGGTGGTGACAGTCCAACAGATAGAAGAAAGAAGAACCTTTTGTCTCAAAGGAGGTCACTGCTACTAGTGCACACAGGATTAACACTAATAGCCCTTGTTAATATCAAATATCAGTAACACAGAACAAGACTAACTGGGTGGCTGTATGGATAACTGGAGCTACTCTCTCATTTTACAAGGAGGAGAAAATGACTCTCTGGTGCAGCAACAGTACATTCTAAATAGCAGTACCAGTGAATAGAATTAGGGATGCAAAAAACACCCTTGACTTAAAAAAAAATGGTTTACTGAATTACAGCCCATAGGCAATATCTGCCAAAAGCTGCACCCCCTGAGGCAGTAGTGTCCAATTGTTAATGTAAAACAGTGAATAGACTTTTGAGTGGCCACTTTGACATTATTTTCTGTTCAGGAATCATCCCCTATATCATGGGCTTTTACTGCAAGGGATCAGGGACCACTTCTTGAAGGTATGGTTCAAAGATAGCTGAGCAAATCAAGTCAGAGATGATGCTTTGGGAGCCTTCTTCTGTTGCTCCCAACTGCATTACTAAAGGAAGAGACTCCACAGGGAGTCACTAGATCCTCCATTAGCACTAAATATAGTTGCCTCACTCTTGAATATACTAAAAGACAAATTTTACTTTATGATGCACTGGATAAATTTAAGAAAATTAGAATTAGGGACCAAAATTAGACATCATCAGAAGGAGGTTATCAAAACTATTTAATGACTTGTTTTCATGGCTTGAAAACAGTGGCGATAACTGAGTCAAGTAGCTTTTGGCACCTCAGGCCAAGCTGGAGCAAGAGGAGGCAGGGACAGGTTGCTGAGATGGTCATGGTGACTTGATTTCTGAAATAATAGGATGTCTGTGCAAGGAGGAGGCCAGGGCTCAGTTACAGTTAAAGTCCACAAAACAGTTCCTCTGTAATCAAGGTGAAGCTATAGAAAAATCAGTTTAATTTTGTGTCTTCATTTTCTGGGTAATAAGGAGGAAAAGATGGAGTATTTCAAAAGATTGTAATTCCAAAGAATAGAGAATGTATCTATCCTTGTAGTTGCTGCACAAATGAAGTACTTTGAAGTTGTGGATTGGAGGGGAAAAGTCTACTTTTGGACATTCTGCAAATCTGAATAAATATTTGTAGGCTGAAAATTTATTCTGATGATATATGGTGGAACATATATCTGGTTGAATATATACTGTCTGCTGTCATCATGAATTCCCTGGTTACGCTGATTTGCTTTAAGACCTACAGATTTTTTGGGGTTAATTTTAGGATAGTTACTGTTCACTGGACACTTGTCTCCCACTGAATGCTGAGGTAAATCACTGTTGCAGCATTGGCTGAATGGACTAGAATGGGATTTGGCAAAATCTAAGGTTTGAATAGTAGAAATCTAGGTGAACTTTTAGATTTCCAGTGCATTTTACTATGAAGGTGATTCTTTCTGTAGAACCACTTGTCCTGCACAGACATCTAGGTCACATAGTTTCCCCATCCTAAGAGTCTGGTTTCTGTCACTATAATGGTCTAATCAGGATCTGATAGTATAATTCACCTAAGGAGGGAAATGGATGGAGTACATGAGACCAGATATTTCCTCATTTTAGAAAGTGAAATTTTCTGTTCCATTGCATAAATAGAGAGGACAGGTGGTATCTGTTGTACAGCAAACTCTAGGTACTATATTGAAGAAAGTTATAAACCCAAGGGGCAAAAAGGGACTTGCATGGCAGATAGACTAGGCTGTGAGCTGGTTGTTAGAGAGTATTTTCTGAAGCTTTTCTTAAGACAAATGCATGCAGTCCTCCTGAGTTATGAAGTGAGCTCTCAGAGCCTAACAGGGTTCCAGTGCACAATGGAGAATTTATGATAGGTCTTCTAAAGAGATTCAGCTTTCTCTAGACAGTCATCTAAATAAGTCAGACTATTAACCTCTTCTTAGTGATGGGCAATCCTTAGAATCCTTAAAAAATCCATAAGCCATAGTCACACTGAAAAGGAGGGCTGTATGTTGTAAAGACTGGTTGTTGGTCTTGAAACCGAGGTATTTCTGAAGAGAACTGCAATAGGTATATGGTGAAACACATCTTGTAGATATATGAAAACTAAATATTCTCCCTGCTGTACAGCTGATTTTGCAGAGAGAACAGATTACATCTTTAACTTCTTGTACTTTAGAATGAAGTTTAGCCATTTGAGATCTAAGAATGAAGACTCCTGATTACTTCAGCTCTAGAAACAAACAACAGAGAAAACGCCTGGTTGATCTGAAGGGACAAGAAGGGTCGCACAAATATACAAGGGTGTTCGATACAGTTGTTTACAACATCTTTATTTAGAGAGCCAAGAAATAAGGTAAAAACATTTTTGAGTTTGAGGGAAATGAAGCAAATTCTAAACAACCACCATTTGAACCTATAGGCAGACTCCATTTGTCTGATATTATGTTTTCTCATTCTGAGAAAATGGGTAATTCTCTTCCTCTCTCAAAAGAATGCATTGGAGGGGCAAGCCAAAGAAGTCAGAATTTGATTTATTGGGGGTGGAGACATCCTGAGTGTCATCTCTACCTTTGTGACATTGATTACAGCATCCTGAGCCAGGAAAATTGAGCTGAATGGGATTGAGTTTGGGAATCTATCTATACTAGAGGGTAAATACACACCTCAGTCAGAAAAATCTGTTATTGCTTTATCACCTGTCCCCCAGAATGGTGAAGAGAGAAGCCTTGTTTTCTGAACATTGGTGGCACACAGATAATAGCAATAGAGCGTGTTTTGTGTGCTACCACTTGATTGCCCATTTTTATGTATAGACAAATCTTGAAAATGCCCAAAGTAGAATTGGCTAGAATGTCACAATTCAATTGCTCTTGAATCTGTTTTAAAATGATCTTATGTGAAGAGAAGCCTTCTCAATATCCCTCAACCAAATGATAAATATTCTGATGAAAAAAGATGTATGTAAAGATGCTGCCAACCTCCTTGCCTCTCTATCAAACATCATCTTTAAGACTGTTTCCATTTTCCTGGTTTAATAAAACCCACAACTTCTGAGGAAATTAAGTTTATTAACGTATTCTGCAATAATGGAATGGATGAGAATAAGGATCCCAGATATTCTTTTTATTTTAAAGGAATGTATGTATTGTATTAAATACTAATGAAGAAATATCTACTATCAGGAATTTATGTATTGTATTAAATACTAATGAAGCAATATCTGCTATCACGTCGTCAAATAGCCTTTCTTTAAAACTGGAAATACATGGAAAAACTTTTTATTTTTTCTGAGGGTCAGAAAAACCCCAAGCCCTCTTTTTAATGATAGCTGGAAATATAGAATTCTCAGAAAAAATTATGATCACGAGCACTGCTATGATTAAATGCCCCGTGTCCTCTGTGCTAAGCTCCCTCAGGCTGGTGTCCTTGGGTTCAGTATTTGACTTTGAAAAAGAAAGATGATGCCTACTCTTGTTACAAAACCTTAGAGAGAATATGCTTCAATTTCCTTTTCACCTTTAAGCGCATGTCAGAAGAGGAAGGCCTGTCAGGCTTCTTAGCATAAGAGAAGGGCACTTGCTTGATGGGCTGAAATAGTTCTTGCTCATATATTTAAAGTGGGATTGACCTCTGTAGAAGAGGGTTGAGACAGTGGCTGCAATGACTAGCTTTTCTGAAATCCTTGTTGAGGTCTGGATCCCATAAAGGAAAATAGAATCAGGAGCAGGGATGTCTAAGGTGACTTAGGACTCCCATCATGGTGGCAATGGAGTTGGAAAAAGGCCAACATGTAACATTTTACTTTTGCTGACTCTGAAGAAGTTTATGGAGAGCCTGCACATTTGTAAGAAGTGGAAGGATACCTATATCACAGGATTTTGCAGCTGGCTGGGTCTTGCTGAACCCAGGGATCACAAGAACACAGAATCTTTTCTGTCTGGCCACTGCGACAGAGCAATTGGTAACAATCCTGTTATATTTCTCTGTTTTTCCCCATTGTCAGTCATGTTTTGAAAGAAAAAAAAAATAAAACTCGCCTGAGGAGAGCTGCACATCAGCTCCTCACTGAGACAAAGTAAAAACTCGATCATGTGCGCATTAGCAGCAGTGAACTCCTGTGTTTTTAAAAATGCTACAATAGTACTTTCAGGTGACTTCTTAATATATTTCCATAATTTTGTTCTGTGTCTGCATATTCAGTGAAATCTTACAGCACTTTGGTTGGATTAGATCTGCCTATGGTGTTGACAAATCTAGTCAAATAGAAAACATTACCTTCAAGTGGAAAACATTACACCTTTTAATGGCAAAGAAAAGAAGAAAGAAAATCCTGCCTGTCATGAAATATCATTTTTATACAGTAGAAATGTTCACACTGAACAGTATTATTACTAGTCGAGGAAAAACATGCCATGCTACATCTACATCACTTTCAACAGCCTGAAATTCTGATCTTCATATATCTTGCGAGGGGGGAAAAAATCCCTAATAAACCGGAACCAAACTTCACATTCCTCACAAGTGGACCCATATTTAAAAATGAGATATGAGAGCATATTTTATGACTCTAAAGCAAACTAAAAGATTCTAGTATTTTCCTTTTTTTTTTTAACTATGAAAAGTCTGAACAATCTGTTTAATGTGCCCAAAGGCAACAACTAGGAGCCAATAACTGCTGCTTTCAGTTAGCATTTTCTTTTCTGATATAGCAGCACATCACTATTAGCTATGATATTCTAGTTGTGAGGAGGAACTGATATTTATTAATTAACAAACAATCCAAAATATTGTAAAGTTTTATCTTCTAAAAAATATAAGTAATCACAGAAGATAGGTTTGCTAAAAATACCAATTTAATAATCTCTTTCTGAGGCTCATTTCACATCTGGAGTTCACAATTTTGTCATGCTGTGATCCATTAATTAAAAAACCCCTGGCTTTTATATGCAGAAAAGTCGTTGTTGTGACACAGGTAGGCCATGAAGTTTTTATGGCATGTTGGGGGGGCCTCAGAAAGAAAAAGGTTGAGAACTGCTGCCCTCCACAGCTCTCTACATGCCAAGCAAATGTTCTCCCATCTACACTGCTCTTTTTACCAGTGTAGTGTCCACTGCCTCGCTGCTGCTGGAGCCTTTCCCCTCTGCCTTGCCATTTCTGGATTCTTTTGCTGCTTTCTGTAGCTACATACTGCAGTGTGGATGCAGCCTGCTTTTCACTGAGGAGTGTAACTACAAATACTCTACATGCCGCTACCAGAGGTTGCAGCGTAGATGTACCTTAAATTTTTACCTAAAACCACAGGTGGGGGTGATAATGTATTTTGAGTGCTTTTGAGATGAGTTGGTTGAATTGAACTTGGTGGCTGCTGGGGACATGGAACGGTATCTGTCTCCCTTACTGATGGACAAGGTCCTGGATGCCTTCCCCTGTATGGTCAGGAAGGACGATGGAAATTATGAGCAATATAAACAGATTACTGAAAAAATTTAAACCGACACGTGAAGCATACAAGAGGAAATTTCAGGGGAAGTAGTAGCCTCAAACCAACCCGGTTTTGAGACAAAGGAAAATCTCAGGCTGGCCTCCTAAGAATTCTAGTTTCATTTTTATATTGAGTTTCACCTGTTTGGGGTTTCAGTGGCAAAGGTTTGCACAGCTCTCCTAAAGTGTAAATTTATAAACAAAACAGAATGCTGGATTAATCAAGGACTGGAAAAAAGTGATGGAAAACTAACCGAGGTCTGCCCACAATCCCATAATCTTTCCATAATCATTGAATGTTTGTATTAAAATAATAATCAGTGAAATAGTTAACAACGCTCACAACATAATTATCATTAGGCTTCAGAGCCAGTGGGCACTGATGAGGCAGTTAATACACTTGCTTTTATATACCCTTCTTCGATTCTACAACAGTACTTCATCAGAAGATTTTCTACACAACTATAAGAGCTATAACCTATTCTTTTCATCATAAAGGTAAGTAATAAAATATGTCTACCTCTACTATAGAGGTTTTTTAGATTCAGCACAAATATCCATCCATTTGAAATTAACATGAAAGAAGGAAAACAGTATTAATTTTACACAACGATCTAGCTTCTGTTACAGTTTATAGTCCATCTGACTACACTTTGTAAATTTAGTGAGATGTTTTCTTAAATGAAAAATACGAAAGACAGCAGAAATAAGATCTCTAAAAGGAAAACTTTCTGCTTAAACCACCAATTTGAATTTTTATACTATTCCTTTGAATTTCATATTGCTGTTTTAAAATGTAAATCCTCAAAATGTAATCTTTCCTCATCATCCCCTTCTGTTAGATTTTTGCAAATTTATTTTGTAGCTTATTACCTTGCTTCAAAAAAACTATTGGTTTCAGAAATATTGATTCCATTTTCAGCTATGGTAATAAAATGCTCATTATTGTTATTTGCCTAATCTATTTACAATTTCTAAGCTAGTGTACTTCAGTATAGCTGCACTGAAGTTAATACTACTACACTGATTTACACCACCTTGTAACCTGGCTCATGTCTATGTTTTGGGCATTTCCATAATATAAACAAACAATAATAATAGTAGTAAATCTAAAGGCTCACAGGCTAGCATACTTCATTATATACTCTAACAACTTAATAAAACCTGAAATTAGTAAACAAAAAATATCGATGACCTCAGACTGATTAGTTCACTACATTTCATTCTGGAGTAAATATTTACAGCTAGGTTATAAATCTCTACAAATATAGGGCTCCTAATGCAGTTTTCTGTAAATATGAATCCCTCATTTTCAAGAAGGTATAAATTAGCTGTAAATATTTGTTCCATAATCAAATGTTGCAAATTAAGCAGTCCAAAGTCATAAGTATTTGTTGATTACTAATTTTCAAGAAAATTGGTTTGATCTTTATTAAATTATTAGATTGTAAAATAAAGTTTGCTTACCTGTCACCCTTTTGATTATTATTATTTGTATTATGGAAACACCCAAAAGGCCTCAGTCAGGATCGGGACTCAAAAGTGCAATGTGAATGGTGTATACAGGCTGGATGAAAATTATCCAGATTAGAGTACAGCTAAAGTTTGCATACCTGGAGACTTTGATTGCACCTTTGATTAACATTTTCAAAAAGGGGTTAAGACTAAGCTTCACACAAACTATCCTTCATTCTAGGCAAACCATGGGAACTGTGCTCTTAATGGGAACAACCTTCCAAATAATCACGGTTTCAACTGTGCCATTTTCAATCCTTGAACTTTTCCAGTGGATATTGCCTGCTAATACCCAGGAGCTGTGGAGACATTTTATAAGTCAAAATGGAGGCTGTGACAAGATTGTACTGACCAATAATACCCTGGCTAATCTAGAGAAGTAGATTGCAGCATGTTTTGCTAGTCTATCTAGATGAGACTGGAAAAAGATAAACATTTGCATATTATTTTAGATGCTCTAGTCTCAAACTCTGTTGATGTGACAGTTGGCTGGACCTTCCATCAGTCAATATGAATTTTTGGTGCCTGAAGCACAGTTATTTATCACCAGATATCATTGCCTTTTTGTTTGTTTGTTTTTGCTCAAATGCTTGTTGGGGGGAGGGATAGCTCAGTGGTTTGAGCATTGGCCTGCTAAACCCAGAGTTGTGAGTTCAATCCTTGAGGGGGCCAATTAGGCATCTGGGGCAAAATCAGTACTTGGTCCTGCTAGTGAAGGCAGGGGGCTGGACTCAATGACCTTTCAAGGTCCCTTCCAGTTCTAGGAGATGGGACATCTCCATTAATTTATTTATTTTTATGTTTTATTTTAAACTTTTCATCGTTTGGGGCTAAATTATCCCTGCCTGGGTTAAAAGTTGTGAGAAAGTTAGTTTGTTTTTAAATCTTCACAAGGATTCCCCCTTGTAATTCCACAGTGACTCTGATTCAGAGAATCTTTCCCCTCAACATGGATCCCACACAGTGTGACTCTAAAGGAGCCATGTTGAGGCATAATCCTCACCTCTGTAGTAGCCCTGCTTGAGGCAATACAGGAAAGGTAGTATAGCACAGGTATGGTTATGGGACAGAAGAGGGAGACTTACATCCCTCCCAGGCAAGTCAACTCTTCATTGCGGCCTTCCCAGTTTCCATAACCTCCCTCAGCACTGACCACAGACCTTGGGGGCGCTGTGCTGCAGTAGCAGCTGAGTCCCATATCAATGCAGAAGGTGAAATCTTTGTGTTTAGAGGTATGTGCCACATACAGAACTAATAAGAGTATGATGCAACCAATTTTTAGTAAGAGAGTTACATTTTGTGATTGCTATGGCCATGGGAATAGACAGGAGCAGGACTGCTTCTCCTACCTCAACAACAAGCATAGCAGTGTGAAACAAGGCAGCATCCTGTACTCCAGAATGATCACCACAAGGTAAAACACAGTGTTGAGCAACAGAATAACAGATATATACTTCTTCAGTCAGATGCCTTTTATTCTTTGCACATCTGCTCCAGTAAAACAGACAATGAAATTTGGAAATTCTACGCTAAATTATACCTTCCTGCAGATTTATACAGGAGAGAGGATTAAAGGGAGCCAGGGAACTCTGAGAAGTTCACCTCAAGAAAATTTCCTTCAAACTGTTCCTCCTAGAGGGAAGGATTTGGAGGTCTGTGAAGAAGGCATGCCGCACAGCCTCCTAAACTTATGCATCTCCAGGATCTACAGATAAAGAGATCCATATCCAGAACTTATGTACGGTGATGTTGTCTGTGCAGCTCTTCCACCCTATTTCCCTCCCAGTCACCCTACGCTTGTATATGTGCAGGCACACCCCTCCCAACTCTTTCCCCCTTCCCAAGGAGTTGCAGGTTAACAATGCCACAGTTAATGATGCTTCTACTAGCACTGACTTAGGCACAGACTTCCACTGTGACATTTTCCCCCTCTTCTTGGCAGTGCATTCACAAAGAGGTGGATATGTTCAGGCAGAGGTGGTATTCTCCCCTTTGTGTAACTCCAGCCAAATTAGTTTCTTCTGCTCATGGTAGTCAACACTTTCTGAAAATCAGTCCCCTTTAATGTGTCTCATCTTGTGCACACAAAAATTGAGGCGCTACAAATAATTTGTCACTTGAAAAAATTGGTCTAAACTGCCACACCGATGTAATAAAAGTTTAATTACACCAGCATAATCAGTAAATATGGTCAGTCTTTCTAAGCCTGGTCCAACCAATTGTCAAGAGGTATAACATTCAATAACATGAGACTGAAAATGAAATAACTACATTGTTAGCCTCTCGTATCATTACAAATTAGTACATTTTTGTAATAATTTACAGTGATAAATTTAGGACTGTGCAGGAAGCATCGCAGAGTGGCATTAGGAGCACACTGTAATAATCACTAGCATACATAAGATAGGAGTTCAAAGAGCAGCTGTTTCAAATGTATCAGGAGAAGTACTAGTGATGGAAATGAAACACACTATACCTGTATTCATCCTGGGTAAACCGTGGAATTACAGAGGGTTGCAATACAGCAATTTCTACAGTGGTGGTATTGAACTTCACAGGATCACCATCATCATATGCAATGACCACTAGCTATAAACAAAACAAAAGTCACTCATTTAATGTGGATAGAAATTTTATGTCAATTTCTATCCACGGTACTTTTACATTTTCAGGAGCTCACAAATCGGATATCAATTTTTAAAAAATGCAAAACAGATGCTATCATGAAATAACATAGGGATATAATATACAGGTAAAAAAGACAACAATAACCAACTATAGGCTTAACTGATCATGCAAAGTTCAGGAAATCTTTAAACAAAAATATGTTGCAACTTGAACAACATATTCTCTTATTCAAAATACAGGCTCCAAAATACAGTGACAGCCCAACGTACATTCTTTAAACTATCCAGTGGATTTCCTTAATATGGTGTTTCATCAAACCAAATATAAGGTTGAAACCATTTCTGCTCTTCTGCCATAACAGGTAAATCCCAATTTTACAAATCCTCATTTTGGAGATTCTGCATCTCTGTGCCTGATAATAGGCTATTACATATTGTCCATTTTTTCAGCCCCCCAACTTATGGATGTTATCCCCCAAGAGCAAGGCTGTCTCATGATTCAAAATGGCACATTAAACGTTGGCAAGCCAGCCTGACTTTGGGAACCTATATACATTTTAATGCTATTTTGTAATAAGGATTTTCTGTTTTCTCTGATTATAGATTGCCCTCTTCCTGCAATCTGAACATTACTTAACCTGCTGTACCATAGTGCTTTTTAACATTAAATAATTCCCTCAAAAAAGCTTTTCAGATTGAGAAATATAGATTTCCAAATTTTCAACAAACTGTGGATTCAGTGCAGCTGAAAGGAAACAGAATTCAAAATTGAAGTCCTATATCCAAAGAACAAGTAATGCGCTACAGGCAGCAGGGCGAGCCCTGTCACACCAGACCACCACTGTGCTAGAATAATAAATTAGAAAGATCTCCTTAGATAGTAAGGGTACTTTGCTTATTCTTGTTTCTGTCCATGTTTTATTGCTTATTTGGTGTCCATCCCTATTCAATCCTAGATTCCGTAGCTGAGACAAACCAGGTTGCTGGTAAATAGGATCATCTATTCTCACTCAAAGATGAGAGGTTTGAAGCACAGCTGTCAACTAGTAAGAGGACAACAACCAGACTACTGAGACAGAAAATGACAGGACAGCCTACACCCCAGTTTTATTTCAAGAATTCACTACTCTTGAGTTACTCTGCACCTCACTCCAGCACAGCCCTTCTATCCCCCTTCTGCATGAGGCCCATCTCTTCGCAGAATCAGTAGGGTCAGTGCAGAGACAACGTATGTAGGAATGTAGCAGCCATGTGTCCAGTTGTGTAGCTGGACTTCAGAATTTGGCTACTTAATGAAGAATTTATGGGAAGCATAGAGGGGCGATAGAAAGCCTATGTCATATTAATACTAATGTGAGCACAAAATAATTCCCCCTCTGGAAAATTTTATCCAAGTATTGACTCAAAAGCAAATGAGAAATTTTTCATGTTGTCAGATTAATCCACAGAATGCAACATTATTCATGTCAGAAATCTGAAACAGTGACCGGTCAGGTTTATTTCATTACATTTAAAAATAAACAAACAACTCTTCTATCCTAGTTTCAAAAATATATAAACAAAAGGAAGGGAAAAACATGACTTAAGGATATTTTGATAGACGGTATTTTCCACATCAGGAAATTAGACATCAAAAATACCCCAATCATCACAAGATGAATGTATATATTTTTCTCCCATTGACATTTCGTCATTTTCAGCTAGGAAAAAGTGTGATTAAGAAAGAGCTATTATAACCCAACAAATCAAATGAAAAACACTAATTGTTCTATATTTGAGCCTCCGTCTTCAGGTATGATAAAAACAATACCACAAAAAACGTAATTCTTAGTCAAATTATTCTTTGCCAGCAATTTTTTTTAGAGTATGTCTTTAATAAACTGAAGATCCCATCAAAGTTTCATCAAAACTTTATGCTGAATTTCTTACCACCATGGGACAATTAATAGAAACAGCTTTTTCATTCTAATTACGCTTTTTGATAGGCTTTATACAAGACAAATACATAGACAGATACACAGTACGACCTCTTACACAAGTTTCAGAGAGAAGGCTTCTCTTCCCCATCTCTGCCCCTTTAAGAGAATTCTCAGACACATCTGGAATCAAACTTGCCCTGACTTGCACTCTATATGCCTCTACTGAAGTCAATGGGTTGGATAGAGTGTATGGTAGGGGAGAATTTAGGTGGTTCTTATTTGCCTTGAAGATCCATTCTCCCATTCATTCAAAACTACCACGTCACAACCACTATGCCTAATTGGATGAGGCTTTGTCTGTCTGTCGGCATCGAGCAACACTGCTCATTAACAGACCTGAGAGAGATCATTCTTAATCTTTTCCCCCCAGAAACTGCACAGATTATTCACAGCTCTCATAGTTTCTGCTAATCTGAAAGCAAACAATGAGGGCTTGGAGTCTCTCTCTCCTATATGACAGGAAAATATAGTGCTAGTAGGCCATTTGTGGCCCTGAGGATAAATTTTGTACTAATTATAGATATAGTTTTATTTAAAGAAACAAAACCAAAAATACTATCTCCAGAACAGTAAGCCCTATAATATTTAGAAAAGAGGAAACAAGGTTTTAATTCAAACTACATTTTCTTCAATCACAAATGAAAACTGGTTAAATTTGAAATAATACATAATATAAAACCAAAGGTATAAATGAAATAACATTTGTCATATTTCATATTTGTATTAATATATATGCATATGCCTGCTGATATTCATACCTTAAATATCGTACTGGGCTCTTCATTAAGATTTACTCGGGTTACTACACGTCCTGAATTTTCCTCTACATCAAAAATGCTAGCACTGTAAGGGAACTGGATGACATCTACTTTGTATCTTACACGACTTGCTGGTGTACCCTGTAAGGCAAAAGCATATTTACAATTGTAAGAATTCAGCACAAATATTTAAATACTTTCTTAGTTTTGCACAAAATAAGATGTATAAAGAATGGGATAGAAAACAACATTGGAAAATATTATAACATAGACTTATGGCCTATCCCCACTGGGAAAACTATGTTCATTTCTAAGGGATTCTCCCCAAAAAGATACAGGTGACATTGAAGAGGCCCAGAGATGAGTGATGAAAATGATTAGCTGTTTGGAAATATTTCCTTATAAAGAAAGATTGAAAAGACAGGAACTGTTTAGTTCAACAAGGATATAAATAAGGGGTGAGGATATACAAAATAATTAATAGAACAGAGAAGATAAATCTCATAATACAAGAACAAGGGGACATTCACTGAAACTAAAACATAAACTGATAAAACTGATAGAAGGAAATAGTTTTACACAACCTTAGAACATTTGCCTCCTTCCTCAGACATCACTGAAAAAGGCACAGCACTGCTTATAAGCTTTTCTAAACTACATCCATTTGCACAGAGAAGACTGTTAAGAGATTGCATTACAAAATTGTGTGACTATGCAAATATAGTTTTAAACCACTATTATAACTCTGACATACCCATTCAGTTTTCACCAGACCACTAAAATACACCTTTGTGGCATGGGGATGCTCCATCAAATTTCAAGTTACAAGTTGAAGCTGTTCCACTTTGTATAAATAATTAAAAGATCAAATTGGAGCAGGAACTTGAATTTGGATCTATCACATCCCAGGTGAATGTTCTAACAAATGGGCTATTGGGCATAAGGCTGTCATTGACAGCAGCATCACAGTCTGCTTCTTGTCCTCTGTGAATGGTGCCTAAGTCCCCTTATGAATTTAGCTCCCAGCAATTCTTTTTCATCCAAAACTACTTGGTGAATTTGTGCCAAACACATCTATAACAGGTCAACCCAAACCTGTATTTTTCAGGGAATAAACTCATTGTTTACAACATTTTGCCCAGCTCTAGTCCTGACCAGCTCCAAACAGAGCCTGAAAATTACTTCTTAGAATAGGAATGTTTGTGCAATCTTAACTATGTGTGTTTTTACACCAATAAGAAGAACATCAACAGTTACTTTATCTAGGACAAACACTAGAATGGATATATGTAGAGCCCCATTTGTGAAACACAAAACATGAAAAACAATGAAAATGAAATAAAACAAAAATACTCACTCCCACAGTGTTGGCTCTTGTGGTTCCTGTCCCATAAGACTGGGACCAATTCTCTGTTCCCAGAGTTGAGACTTGGCACATGAGATCGCAGCACCTCTCAGGCCAAATTTGAGTGAGTGGCATTGTGACCCAGTGTGCCAGGTTGCAATACATGGAGTGGAAAGCCATGCTCAGCCCCATGGGTCAGAGCCACCTCTGCAGACTGAGTGTGGGACATGCTCATTCTGTGCTGCCCCACCAGGGCCTCCCACCTCCCAGAGACAGGACCCAACCCCCCGGGTTGGGGGGAAGGGAATGGATAAACAAATTAACAAGAAATACCCCAAAATAGAACAAAAACCATTATTAAAATAAAAATAATTTCATGGGTCTTTAGATATAAGCCTTCATGCATCAGGGAATAAACCAAACACTGACAAGGTTTAGAAAAAAAGATGTGTATGTGCTAGTTACTCTATAAGTGTCCATTTTGGAGTTTCTTGAAACCTCTTAAGAAGTATCTGGTATTGGCCACGGTCAGCGACAAGACACTGGACTAGAAAGACCACTGGTCAGATCCTATATGTAAATTCCCCAGTTCAGAACAATTTGTAAGCTGAATTTCGAACTGAATGTCCACCAATTTCTAATGGCATTGTTACTTTCATAATTATATGCTTTAAGCCAAATGTTGTTGTTACTCCTCCGATTCCATTCAATTTGATGGAGTTTCATAGTAGTAACTGAGAGTATTATTGGGATCTATGATTTTTGAGATTTTAACTGGCAGAGTAAGGAACAGAGGCATTGCTACACCCTCTAATGTAGCTTTCAGCAACATTTTAACATTTTATTTATAGTATAACTTCCAAAACACCATATAGACACACATGTTCGGTTTTCAGTTTCTAAAGCATATCCACCTCTGTATGTAATTAAATAATTAGGATCAGTTAGTCCACAGGTGTGCAACAGGAGCTGAGAAGGGCATATGCACCCCCGGGTGCCTGTGCACAGCAGTGGAGTAGCAATCCTACTGCTCCTTGGAGCACTTTACTTGTTGATCCAGGTATTTTGGAGGCATAAGTCACCCCAAGAGGAACAAGATGGGGGATGCCATGCGCAGGTGCTCAAAGAAGCATAGGCTGCACTCCTGTAGAGATGCACCTGCTGCCCTCCCCCTGCCTGACAGGGAATTCTGCCACTCAACATGAAGCTGTGCTTTAAAAGCACTGCTGACCTGTTAGATATCGGATTTTGTTTTACATACAGAATCAGAAAACAAAAAGAAGGATGTACTCTTCATCATCTGTCAAGGCTTGCTTACCAGTGCTGACGGAAAACACAATGTATCAATTTGATTTTAAGTAGCTATAGAAAGTCTACATCTATCCATGCATGTATCACACAGATCCCAGATACATTCACTACTAGAAAAACAAATTAAAAGGGGAAGCAGAGGAAAGGCAAGGGAAAGTAAGAATCAATACTGGGAGGGTATAACAGATTAATTTTTCAGCTACTGTAACCTGATATGATGATGTATTAACATTAACAAACTAAATAAATAGCATTTTCTAATAGAGGTTCATTTAACTGATTTCATCTCTACTAATACTAATATCTTAAATAAAAACATTTTCTTTAAAAGGATGCCGTTAACTAATGCAGGGGGTCCCAAACTGTGAGCTACAACATAGTCCTGGTTGGTCTGCTAGCACAACTGCATTCTCCAATCCAGCAAATCTTTAACTCCATGTGACTCATGTAATGTAAATAAAAGTTGCATATTTTGGACAGAGTATAGAAAAAACTTTATTTAAAAAAAAAACAAGCTGCAAAATGTCAAGTTTAATTCAAGGGCTGTCGATTAATCGCAGTTAACTCATGTGATTAGCCCCAAAAAATTAATCACGATTAACTACAGTTTTAATCGCACTGTTAAACAATAGAATACCAATTGAAATTTATTAAATATTTTGGACGTTTTTCTGCATTTTCATATATATTGTATTCTGTGTTGTAACTGAAATCAAAGTATATCTTATTTTTATTACAAATATTTGCACTATAAAAGGTAAACAAAATAAACAGTATTTTTCAATTCACTTCATACAAGTACTGTAGTGCAATCTCTTTCTCGTGAAAGTGCAATTTACAGCTGTAGATTTTTTTGGGGTTACATAACTGCTCTCAAAAACAAAACAATGTAAAACTTCAGAGCCTACAAGTCCACTCAGTCCTACTTCTTGTTCAGCCAATAGCTAAGTTAAGTTTATTTTAATGTAGCTTTCACGGGCGCCCCTGTGGCATGGGACCCCGGGCAACTGTGTTGCTTCCTACCCCCTAATGGTGGCCCGGGTTTTTATATGCAGGAAAACAGTTGTTGTGACACAGGTGGGCCTTGGAGGTTTTTATAGCATGTTTCAGGGACCTCAGAAAGAAAAACGTTGAGAACCATTGCTTTACAGTTTGTGTCAATCCTTATGATCTATCAAGTGGTATGTTAAACAAAGTACAGAAGTACATATCCCTGGGATGCTAAGAGAGTTACAGCTGTTAGCCAGCTGGGTGAAATGCTGATGGTGATAGCAAAAAAACAGAGGCTGTATGATGAAAGGGTAGCTGCTGTAGAGCTCTTCAAGGCCTTGCAGGGTCTGGAGACTCTTTGGCGCTTAATTAGTCTATATAAAATTTATACTTTTATTTTAAATAAAGTATTTCCTATTAATCAGGGCCTTCTCTGAATTTCTTAAGAAAGGTATTTTGTATTTGTTTTTCCAAACTGAGATTTTTGCTCACTTATATTGGTTAACATAAAATGATTTATTATTCTTGTTATTATCAGTCTACCCTATTATTATCCTAGTTACTTTTCTTCTTTGCCACTAGGAACCAGCTGTGCTCTCTTTCCAGTCAGAGGCCTGATCTAAACTATGCATTTAGGTCGAATTTAGCAGCGTTAAATTGAATTAACCCTGCACCCGTCCACACAACGAAGCCATTTAGTCCGACATAAAGGGCTCTTAAAATCGAAGAGGGGAGTAGCACCAAAATTGACATTGTAATTTCGAATTAGGGTTAGTGTGGCCGCAATTCGACAGTATTGGCCTCCGGGAGCTATCCCACAGTGCACCACTGGGACTGCTCTGGACAGCAATGTGAAGTCGGATGCGCTGGCCAGGTAGACAGGAAAAGCACCGCGAACTTTAGGATTTCATTTCCTGTTTGCCCAGCGTAGAGTGCACAAGTGACCATGCAGAGCTCATCAGCACAGGTAACCATGCAGTCCGAGAATCGAAAAAGAGCACCAGCATGGACCGTACGGGAGGTAATGGATCTGATTGCTATATGGGGAGAGGATTCTGTGCTAGCAGAACTATGTTCCAAAAGACGAAATGCCAAAACATTTTAAAAAATCTCCAAGGGCATGATGGAGAGAGGCCACAATAGGGACTCACTACAGTGCCGCATGAAAGTTAAGGAGCTCAGACAAGCATACCAGAAAACCAAAGAAGCAAACGGAAGGTCCAGGTCAGAGCCGCAAACATGCCACTTCTGCGCTGAGCTGCATGCAATTCTGGGGGTGGGGGCCGCCACCACTACCCCACCTCTGACCGTGGATTCTGAGGAGGGGGTAATCCCAGCTATGCCTGAGGATTCTGCGGACGGGGAAGATGAGGAGGAGAAGAAGGAGGAGGACGAGCTTGCGTAGAGTACACAGTACTCCATTCTCCCCAAGAGCCAGGATCTTTTTCTCAGGCTGACTGAAGTACCCTCCCACGGCAGTATCTCAGACAATGAGGTGATGGAAGGGACCTCTGGTGAGTGTATCTTTGTAAATATAAAAACATGGTTTAAAAGCAAGCAATTTTTAATGATTAATTTGCCCTGAGGACTTGGGATGCATTCGCGGCCAGTACAGCTACTGGAAAAGTCTGTTAACGTGTCTGGGGATGAAATGGAAATCCTCCAGGGACATCTCCATGAAGCTCTCCTGGAGGTACTCCAAAAGCCTTGCCACAAGGTTTCTGGGTAGTGCAGCCTCATTCCGTCCTCCATGGTAGGACACTTGACCACGCCATGCTTGCAGCAAGTAATCTGGTATCATTGCATGACAAAGCCTGGCAGCGTATGGTCCCGGTATTTGCTGGCATTCAAGCAACATCCGTTCTTTATCTCGCTGTGTTATCCTCAGGAGAGTGATATCATTCATGGTAACCTGGTTGAAATATGGGAATTTAATTAAGGGGACAGAGGTGGCCGTTCCTACTGGGCTGTTTGCCTGTGGCTGAAAAAAAATCCTTCCCTGCAGTTAGCCAAGCGGGGGGTGGGGATCATTGGCACTGAGCTTTTCGCGTTTGGCTAGCAGGGATCTTCCCTGATACCAGCCATGCGGTGGGGGGAGGGGTAAAGCGATCATCCCAGATAATTGGATGGGGGGGTTAGTTTGGTTTCTGCTGCTGCACGTTAACAGGAAAACCGCAGCACTCAGCGGGTGTTGCTTGGTATGTGGGAAAGGAGGGCGCTGCTTTTAGGAAGGCTGCAGAAGCTGAAAGACAATGGCTTACCATGGCCGCATGCAAGCCAAATTCTGTTGCCCGGACCTGCGTCTGTGATCTCTAACACCAAAGCCGCAGACACTCAATATTAAGATGCAAAATACCGAAATCACATGTGCTATGTAATGTGAATAGTGTTGTTCACCGTGAAAGAGAATAAGCATTGTTCTGTAAAATGTATCTTTTTAAATACTTCTCTCCCTTTTTTCCCTCCCTCCCGCAGCTGCAAATTTTTCAAGCCTCCCTCCTCCGTCCTGAAGGCTATCTCAAATAAGGTGGCGAAAAAAATGGACATGAGACTAAATGTTCTCTGAAATCATGGAATCGACCCGCAATGAAAGAGCTCATCTGAATGAGTGGAAGGACACGGTATCAAAGTACAGGAAAGATGCCAGTGAACGTGAGGACAGGAGGGACCAACGTGAGGACATCAGGGACCAATGTGAGGAGAGGAGAGATGCTCGAGATGAGAGGTGGCGGGATGCAATGCTGGGGCTGCTGCATGAGCAAACGGACATGCTCCGGCGTCTGGTGGAACTTCAGGAATGGCAGCAGGATCACAGAGTGCCGCTACAGCCTCTGTATAACTGCCCTCCCCCATCCCCAAGTTCCATAGCCTCCTCACCCAGACGTGTAAGAACGTGCGGGGAGGGGAGGCTCCGTGAACCCTCCCATTCCACCCCAGTGGACAGCCCAAGCAAAAGGCTGTCATTATTTTGAACTTTTTAGTGGCCTTTTCCTTCCCTCCTATCCTCCTCCCAAACCCTACCCAGGCTACCTTGTTAGTTCTCTCCCTCTTTTTATAATCAATTAACAAAGAACACATTATTTTCAAACGATAGTGACTTTATTTCCTTTGAAAGCAAGCTGTGATCAAAGGGGGAGGGTGGGTTGCTTACAGAGAATGAGTCAATCAAGGGGGCAGGTTTTCATCAAGGAGAAACAAACAGAACTTTCACACTGTAGCCTGGCCAGTCATGAAACTGGTTTTCAAAGCTTCTCTGATGCACAGCGCTTCCTGGTGTGCTCTTCTAATCGCCCTGGTGTCTGGCTGTGCGTAATCAGGAGCCAGGCAATTTGCCTCAGCCTCCCACCCCGCCATAAAGGTCTCCCCCTTACTCTCACAGAGACTGTGCAGCACACAGCAATAACAATGGGAATATTGGTTTGGCTGAGGTCTGAGTGAGTCAGTAATGTGCACCAGCGACCCTTTAAACATCCAAATGCACATTCTACCACCATTCTGCACTTGCTCAGCCTGTAGTTGAACAGCTCCTGACTACTGTCCAGGCTGCCTGTGTATGGCTTCATGAGCCATGACATTAAGGGGTAGGCTGGGTCCCCAAGGATAACTATAGGCATTTCAACATCCCCCATAGTTATTTTCTGGTCTGGGAAGTAAATCCCTTGCTGCAGCTGTTTAAACAGATTAGTGTTCCTGAAGACGCGAGCGTCATGAATCCTTCCCGGCCATTGATGTTGGTGAAACGTCCCTTGTGATCCATCAGTGCTTGCAGCACCATTGAAAAGTACCCCTTGCGGTTTATGTACTGGCTGCCCTGGTGCTCCAGTGCCAAGATAGGGATATGGGTTCCATCTATTGCCCCACCACAGTTAGGGAATCCCATTGTAGCAAAGCCATCCACTATGATCTGCACATTTCCTAGAGTCACTACCTTTGGTAGCAGCAGCTCAGTGATTGCTTGGACTACTTGCATCACAGCAGCCCCCACAGTAGATTTGCCCACTTCAAATTGATTCCGGACTGACCAGTAGCTGTCTGGCATTGCAAGCTTCCACAGGGCTATCGCCACTCGTTTCTCAACTGTGAGGGCTACGTTCATCCTGGTATTCTGGCGTTTCAGGGCAGGGGAAAGCAAGTCACAAAGTTCCATGGAAGTGCCCTTACACATGCGAAAGTTTTGCAGCCACTGGGAATCGGCCCACACCTGCAACACTATGCGGTCCCACCAGTCTGTGCTTGTTTCTCGGACCCAGAATCGGCATTCCACAGCTAGAACCTGCCCTATTAACAACATGATCTCCAAAGCGCCGGGACCCGGGGTTTGAGAGAATTCTGTGTCCATGTCCTCATCACTCTCGTCGCCGCCCTGCCGTCACCCCCTCCTCCTTGCCTGGTTTTTCAGGTCCTGGTTCAGCATAAACTGCACGATAATGTGCAAGGTGTTTTCATGACTGCTGTCTTGAGCTGAGTGGACTCCATGCTTGCCGTGATATGGCATCTGCAGTGTTCACCCCAGGAAAAAAGGCGTGAAACGGTTGTCTGCCATTGCTTTCATGGAGGGAGGGGTGAGGCTGTACCCAGAACCACCAGTGACAATGTTTTTTGCCCCATTAGGCATTGGGATCTCAACCCAGAATTTCAATGGGCGGGGGAGACTGCGAGAACTATAGGATAGCTACCCAGAGTGGAACGCTCCGGAAGTCGACGCTAGCCTCGATGCATGGACTCACACCGCCGAATTAATGTGCTTAGTGTGGCCGCATGCACTCAACTTCATACAATCGGTTGCCAAAAACTGATTTCTGTAAATTCGGAGTAATCCTGTAGCGCAGACATACCCAGAGACAAGATTCCACTTAGACAACTGGCAATTCCTTTTCAGACTGCATTCCCATCTGTAAAATCTGTAAACTTACTTTCTTTCCCTCACTCTTTGTCTACCTTGTGTACTGTTATAGTAAGCTCTTTGAGACAGGTGGAGCTCCTACTCTTGTTCAATACCTAGCACAATGAGGCACCAATCTTGTTTGGGGCTCCCAGGCACTGTAACTACTATTGCAACAACAACAACTGTATTATCAACACAATATGCAAACTTCCAAAACATATTTTCCCCCAGTCTATATTACAGGAGGAGCGGGCTCAGAGCTTCAGGAAGAAGCTTAGTGCATCAGGGGGGCCATACCAAATGTATTTTCAGCAATATATCATGAAACATGTTCACATTGAAGCAAACCAATTTATTCTGTGGAGGGGCCCAAAATTCAACAGAAACATTGGCAGTTGAAATGATGGTTTCCCATCATGACAAAAGTTCTGTATGAAATCAACTGCCAACCAGACAACCATCATGGAATGCCCTCTAGACTTGTTAAAGCAGCATTGCCTCAGGTGAGTTCAGTTAGTGGGACACTGCACTATAGCATTTATCAACTTTGTTCTGTTTAATCATTAAAACTGAACATGTTTCATCTTTTATACCAGTATCTGACAAAGAAAATTTCAGAAAGTTCGCCTCTTTTGAATTTCTAGTTGGAGTGTTAGATTAGGTATTCAGTGACTGCACTTTCCTCTATCAGAGCCATGCAGCTACTGTATGAGATGACGTACAGTTACGTCAGTAAAACAACAAGGAGTCTGGTGGCACCTTAAAGACTATAACAGATTTATTTGGGCATAAGCTTTCGTAAGTAAAAACCTCACTTCTTCGGATGCATAGAGTGAAAGTTACAGATGCAGGCAGGCATCTGTAACTTTCACTCTATGCATCCGAAGAAGTGAGGTTTTTACTTACGAAAGCTTATGCCCAAATAAATCTGTTAGTCTTTAAGGTGCCACCAGACTCCTTGTTGTTTTTGTAGATACAGACTAACATGGCTACCCCCTGATACTTGTCAGTAAAACAGTTAAATCTCCTTGAATATAAATTACATGTTGACGGGCTCTATGAGGAAAAACAACCAACAGTAGGGTGCAAAAAAGATATCAGATAACATAGGAATAAAGCTTATATTGTCCTGAAATTTGCAGATATTTTTGGATGAATCGGACTGTGCATGACCCAGTTTCACATTCAGAAACCAGAAATGCTGACTGATATTCTAAATACACGCAGATTATATTTAAATACTTGCATTGTACTTAATCAGGCAAAGTATCAAAAGCCAATTTTCTCTGAAAGTTTCATGAAATATGATTGGTCATTTTCAATTGAATTTACTAATATGATATAAAATAGCTTTGCTGTTATTGATCATGCATTCTACGCTGCATGTCAACTAATTATCGGTAAGTACAACAGTGAACTTGCAGTGCAAATTGCATCAAAAACACATGGAGAAGAAAATATAGTTTTACTAAAAGGCTGAACTCTTTTATGCTACTCACATATATTCTATTGATGATAATCAAGAGGCATTGAGAACACAAATTTGTTTCTATTGAAACCATGTAAGATAGCTCCACTGATACTATGGTAATGAACACTGCAGAAATGCATTGCTGCCAGATTCTACTCATGGTGAATAGTATATCTGAAATTGATAGGACTACTCAATCTGTGTAATATAGCAGAATTGGGCTCTATTTATTTGGACTAAAATCACATATCGCATGTAAACATTTAATTCCAGTTGCAAACTGGTGGTCCCAGTTTTACATATGGTTAAAAAGAGCTTAGCTGTCACCACAATACAACAAGTTTAGAGCTTAATCGTTCCTGATTCTTACAAGGGTGCACAGTGGGGGTATGGCAGAAGGAACTTTTATCCATCTGTTGTGCAATCTGTAGAAAAGCCAGTCAGCTCAGCAGTCCCTAGTCCCCTGGTGGTGCATGGCACCCTGAAGGGGGTGAAGAGAAAGTAGGGTGATGGACCTGACTCCTGCTTTGTTGTGGCTTGAAGAACAAGACTGGTGTATAAGGGAAAGCATACACAATAAAAGGGCTTCATAGTGGGGACACTCCTGCTGCACACTGTGGGGTTGGGACAGTGAAGGACTGCACATCTAACTCGGGGGGCTATGTCTAATGGGCCCTTAATGGTGTATTTTAAGAAAGAACATGATTAATTATTAAAGTATTTAATTGGACATAATTTTAAAGATGTTCAGATCCTTGCAAACATGAAGAATTTCAAAGAGATCATAGTGTACCAAGGTGATTATACATTCAATGTCAGGAGGAAACCCAATTTAGTAATTTTTCTTCAACATATAATTAGCAAGACATTACTTACTCAAATCCACATGATTTTGTTCAGAATGACAATCACATTATGTCTGGAAGACTAAAACCTATTATTATCATTAAAGATGCACATATTAGGTAATTAAATACACAAAGCTGGCATGTGACTACAGATTCTGATGCAGCTACCCAATTTGTTTTTATGTCATCATTTCTGAAAGCAACAAAATCAGGATGATGACATATACATATAGATATAGGCCAAACTGTAATTGACAAAATCACCAAAGGATGATTGAGCTAGAATTGCATAATACTTTTCAACTGCAACTTTTTCGGCAAAAAATGCAGATTTGGCAACACCGAAACATTTCATGAATTCATACTGATTTCACCAACTTATTTCAGTCAAGAAAAAAATTTAAAAACATTCTGAAAAAAGAACATTTTTGAAACTAAAAGTTTTGATTTTTCAATTCAAAATAACTTTTTGCTTTGAAATGGCCTTTAATAATTTAAAAAAGGCTAAAACATGCTTGGAATAGAAATTAAACATGTTCTTTTAGGTTGAACCAAATGATTCATTTGTTCTGAAACAATTTTTTAAAAATTATTTTTCAATTGGCTGAAAAGTTTGGGGGGAAAAAAAGTTTTTTGTTTTGATCTGAAACTTTTTATTATTGGAGTTGCCAGGGAACTGAAGAATGTATTATTCACTCAGCTCTAGATAGAACACTGGAGGTTATTTATGCTAGTTTTATTATTCTTTAACAGTTAATCTTTTGCCTGTATTTTGAATAATTTTTGATGCAAGCCTATGTCTATAATGGAACTCAAAAGATGTGTCTACACTGTAATTAAACGTCCATAGCTAGTCCATGTCAGCTGACTCGGGCTTACACGGCCGTGGCAACTGGGCTTTAATTTGCTATGAAGACCCCATGAGTCCCAGAGCTCAGGCTCCAGCCCAAGCCCAAACATCTACAATTTTAATTTTGCACCCCACAGCCCAAGCCCTGCAAACCCAAGTTAGCTGACACAGGCCAGCCACAGGTGTTTAATTGCAGTGTAGACATACCCCAACACCTGCTAGGCACAACTGTTCATTAAGCCACTTAGTAAGCAATATGCATGGCAAGTGCAACACAAAATACCATTTCTCAGTTTTCCTCCCACCGCGACCGTTAGGTATCACATTAGAAGTCAGCATTTATGATTGCCAAGTGTTTGGGCCATCCATAGAATGCACCATTTCTAATATACTGCATATATTGTTGTTGTTTTTTTGGTCTTTTTTTACACAGGCAAAACTCCTACTGCCCTCAATAAGAACATTGTCTGAGAAAGGCATGCAGGACTGAGCTGGATGTACCAAATTCCACACCATTTAAACCATGCAAGGAGGCTGCGGATGGAGGCCAGGGGCAGAGTGGCCACACAGAGATGCCTGTGCACCTCTCAAATGACCTCAGTGGTCCTGCATCACTCTGCATGGAAGGCTGCAATGGCAGCAAGCCAGGAGAAGGTTCATGGGATGCTGATAATGGCAATAAAATAATATTAATCTCTTTTGGACAATGTTTTTCATATATATATATAGTAGAACCCCATTTATCAAAGTCTCCATTTTCCGGTTCTCCATATTGATCTAACAACCGGCCACCAGGGGCTGACAGCACTTGCAACACTTCCTCTTCAGCACGGAGACCTTCTACTACTGTGTCCACACACACAGTGGGGCCCCAATTCTTGTTGGCCCTTAGGCACAACCGTAATAAACATGAAGATAATATAGATGCTGGACTGGACAAGAGATAGTGCAGAGCCACATGATCTTGTGACAGTTTTTTGGAGTGTCCAGGATTGTGGGTCACTGTGCTATTCTCCGGCCTCCAGTGAGGAGTCTTTCATGTGGTAGCTGGATGTCAGCTCCCTGAAACTGCCAGCTCTTCACCCACTCAAGCACTCTTCTCCGGGCTCTGCCAGTCCCCACTTTGCCTTACAAATTAACACTTGGTATACCCCAGTCCCTGAACACTTCAGAAGCATCCCCCTATAGAGTCCAGCCCCTTCACTGGACACTCACAGCAATGACAAGGTTCGCTACTTGCAAGGGAAGAGTATACACACATCAGCTTGTTTGACTGAACTGAGTACCAGCTCCAATATAACAAGATAACACAATAATCTATTTATAGTGAAAACTAGTGTAAGTTTATTAAATAGATTGTGCGAAAGGATAATAAGAACAAGTTACAAAGAAAATAAAGTATAAAACGCTTCTCCTAAACTAAGACTTAACGATAACAAGCTAACCTTGTCTAAAGCAATTTCTTACTTTCCACCTTTCTTGCAACATTTCAACTGAGGTTGGTTGAGATCCTGTTTTTTCACGGGCATAACCACATTGCCTGATTATTCCCTCAAGTGAAGGATAAAAGAGGGGCCCTCCTCTTAGTCCCAAAACTCCCTTGTTTTGGTCTCCACATCAGAATGACTTCCTGTGGTGTCCTCCCTGGAGTGCTGGCTCCAAATGTCTCCCCTACTCCTGTTTGTTTCACATCTTTCCCTGCCCCCCAAACTGTTTTTCCTGTTTACTATCACATGTAAATAGGGCTGTCTTTGCGTTAGCTTTACAATGCTGAATTTACACATGAACTGAGGCAGGTGATTCCACATTCCTTTGTTTGGCAAAAACACCTTGCCAATCCTGCCTACATACATACAGCTTCTAAAATATCACCCATACATCTATCATGCAACGATTAAGAGGATCAGTATGACATAAGCTTCCAATTAGACATCTTACATGATCCTTTATGGGTAAATACTCCGAAAGCAGTGCGTTAGGTGTCATGAGTTTGTCAGACTTGATAGGAATGGCTGTTCCAGAACAGGGAACCCTTTGCCAGTTGGCATTCAGGAGTTCTTAGGGTCACAGACCCTACTGGAGGACTTGGGAAGGCACAATATCTCCAGGAGAACTGTGCAGGCTGCACCATCTTTTAGAATGGTCCAGTCTACTTCTCTCTTTGTGGCTGGTTAACTCTGCAGAAGAGTGCAGAAGAAGGTGGGGTCAGCCCCCCACCTCTCCATTTTATGCTGCCCCTTTGGAGTGTTGGAGGTCTCCACTGCCACACCAACGGAGCCATGTGGGCATTCAGCTGCAGTTGTGACAAGTCCTATGTAGATAACCTTCAATGATGGGGAAGGGGGCTTCTTGTGTGCCTCTTCCTCTCCAGGAGTCACATAAGGACATGTCACAATTTTGCCCTTTACTGCAAGGCATTTTTCAGTTCTATCACTTGTTTTACTTATGAGCATACAAGTCAACAGAATAGAGTCTGATCTTGCAAACTTTGCCTCACATGATAAAAGGTTTTCAGGATTGCACCCATAATTATTCTAACAGTGCAGCCTAAAGAATTAAAATTATACAAACTCTTAAGTCCATGAGATAAAATTACTTAAGGAGGTACTTATGTATATACGTTTCCATCATAGAAATTTACAATACATGACTTACACTATCAAATCTAATAGTAATCCAATGTGTTTTCAAAGATCAAGAACTGACTGTTTCATAGGTTTTCACCCTAATTAAATATTCATAAACATCTTAATTTCCACTGGTTGTCAAGAACTGTAAGAATGATCATTGATGATTTCACTAAAAGCTTGATTTGAGGAAAAAGTTCTCAATGTACTGCTTCACCAGATAAATCCATAAATGATTTCATACCCAAGATAAGGAAGCAATCTGATGTTTAAAATTAGTGTTCAATCTCCCTTTCTGGTAATGCACCACATCAATACAGTATAACAAAAAAAGAGAGATGATAACAGGAGAGTGTAGAAATGGATCATATCAAAGGGGAAAAACAGCACCCCATAATATGTCAGACTCATGAATATTTACTTATAAATAAGGGAAGCAAATTATGTTTGAGGTTTATCAAAATTCTAATGGTTCAATTACACCCCCTGCTAGTAAACTGTTACTGAATCACTATTTGGAGGCTTAAGCATTTTGAGAAGATGACCATAATTATCCGGCATCCTTCAGTGGCATTGTGCCACTTCAATAAAACATGAGTTGTCGGCATTAAATAAGGAAGAAATAAGCCTTTTTTTGCCCTCCAGAGAGGAACAAAGGTGTCCTTGAATAATTAAGATGTGTGTAAAGCCATCTGTGCAGACATACCAAACATTTTCACTTTGTCAATCACAAAGTACTAAGAAAACTCTTAGCAACCTCTGTTCACACCCCACCATACTGTCAATTAACTCTTTTAAAATACATGACTTCACAAACATTTGTGAACAGCATTAAAGAGATCAGGTTCAACGCTAGTCCTGATCAGCAGAATCTCCCCTCTCCTAGGAGTCAGCAAAAGTACCTAAAAGTAGGTTTTGACCATTGCAATTTTTGAGACTGTGGGGCTCTCTGTTCGAAGTACTGGGACTGTCTGTTCCACGAACCTGTCACATTCCATCCCTCCCCCCACCCTCCCCCCAATATATTTTGAGTACAGATACCTTTATCTTAATAGTGAGGACAGGAAAGAAGGGGATGCTATGCCTACTTTCCTGGCCATGCAGTGGGTTTTTCTCATTTAGGACATGGTTTGGTCATAAGAATATCAGAACGTCCATACTGGGTCTTCTGATGGCCAATACCAGGTGCCCCAGAGGGAATGAACAGAAGAGGTAATCATCAAGTGATCCATCTCCTGTTGCCCATTCCCAGCTTCTGGCAAATGGAGTTTAGGGACACCATTCCTGCCCATCCTGGCTAATAGCCATTGATGGACCTATCTTACATGAATGTATCTAGTTCTTTTGGGAACCCTGTTGTAGTCTTGGCCTTCACAGCATCCTCCGACAAAGAGTTCCACAGGTTGACTATGCGTTGTGTGAAGAAATACTTCCTTTTGTTTGTTTTAAGCCTGCTGCCTATTAATTTCATTTGGTGACCCCTAGTTCTTGTGTTATGAGAAGGAGTAAATAACATTTCCTTATTTACTTTCTCCATGCCAGTCATGATTTTATAGACCTCTATCATATCCCCCTAGTCGTCTCTTTTCCAAGCTGAAAAGTCCCAGTCATTTTAATCTATCCTCATACGGAAGCTGTTCCATACCCCTAATAATTTTTGTTGCCCTTTTCTGAACCTTTTCCAATTCCAATATATTTTTCTTGAGATGGGGAGGCCACATCTGCAAGCAGTATTCAAGATGTGGGCGTATTATGGATTTAAATAGAGTCAATATGATATTTTCTGTCTTATTATCTATCCCTTTCTTAATGATTCTCAACATTCTGTTCGCTTTTTTGACTGCCACTGCTGCGCTGCACACTGAGTGGATGTTTTCAGAGAACTATCCACAATAATGCCAAGATCTCTTTCTTGAGTTGTAACAGCAAATTTTTGGCCTTCCTAGTTATATTTTTACACTTCGTTTGCCAGAGTTTATGCTCCTTTCTATTTTCCTCATTAGGATTTAACTTCCACTTTTTAAAGGATCATAGAATCATAGAATATCTGGTTTGGAAGGGACCTCAGGAAGTCATCTAGTCCAACCCCCTGCTCAAAGCAGGACCCAACTAAATCATCCCAGCCAGGGCTTTGTCAAGCCTGGCCTTAAAAACCTCTAAGGAAGGAGATTCCACCACCTCCCTAAGTAACCCATTTCAGTGCTTCACTACCCTCCTAGTGAAAAAGTTTTTCCTAATATCCAACCTAAACCTCCCCAACTGCAACTTGAGACCATTACTCCTTGTTCTGTCATCAGGACACTGAGAACAGTCTAGATCCATCCTCTTTGGAACCCCCTTTCAGGTAGTTGAAAGCAGCTATCAAATGCCCCCTCATTCTTCTCTTCTGCAGACCAAACCATCCCAGTTCCCTCAGCCTCTCCTCATAAGTCATGTGCTCCAGCCCCCTAATCATTTTTGTTGACCTCTGCTGGACTCTTTCCAATTTTTCCACATCCTTCTTGTAGTGTGGGGCCCAAAACTGGACACAGTACTCCAGATGAGGCCTCACCAGTGTCGAATAGAGGGGAACGATCACGTCCCTCCATCTGCTGGCAATGCCCCTACTTAGGCTGGGTCTACACTACCCGCCTGAATCGGCGGGTAGAAATCGACCTCTCGGGGATCGATTTATCGCGTCCCGTCGGGACGCGACAATCGATCCCCGAATCGACGCTCTTACTCCACCAGTGGAGGTGGGAGTAAGCGCCGTCGACGGGAAGCCGCAGAGGTCGATTTTGCCGCCGTCCTCACAGCGGGGTAAGTCGGCTGCGATATGTCGAATTCAGCTACGCTATTCACGTAGCTGAATTTGCGTATCTTAAATCAACCCCCCTCGTAGTGTAGATGTAGCCTTATACAGCCCAGAAAGCCGTCAGCCTTCTTGGCAACAAGGGCACACTGTTGACTCATATCGAGCTTCTCGTCCACTGTAACCCCTAGGTCCTTTTCTGCAGAACTGCTTCCTAGCCATTCGGTCCCTAGTCTGTAACAGGATGACTTTTTGTGTCTCACTGCTTCTTTTACTTTGTTGTTTAGCCAGTTTTGGTGGCAGTTTTTTGGTTCTCTTACTATGTTTTTTCATTTGGAGTATACAATTAAGTTGAACCTCTATTATAGTGTTTTTAAAAAGGGATTTCACTTTTGGTGCTGTACCTTTTAATTTCTGTTTAATTAACCTTCTCATTTTTGTGTAGTCCCTTTTCTGAAATTAAGTGTAGTGTTGGGCTGCTGTGGTATTTTCCCCGCCACAGGTATGTTAAATTTAATTATATTATGGTCACTATTACTAAGCGGTCCAACGATATTCATCTCTTGGATCAGATCCTGTGCTCCACTTAGGACTAAATCAAGAATTGCCTCTCCTCTTGGGGGTTCCAGGATTAGCTGCTCCAAGAAGCAGTCATTTAAGGTGTGAAGAAACTTTATCTCTGCATTCCGTCCTGAGGTGACATGTACCTAGTCAATATGGGGATAGATGCAATCCCCCTTTATTACTGAGTTTTTTATTTTTATAGCCTCTCTAATCTCCCTGAGCATTTCACAGTCACTATCACCATCCTGGTCAGGTGGTCGGTAATATAGCCCTACTGCTATATTCTTTTTATTAGAGCATGGGATTACTATCCTTAGAGATTCTATGATATAGTTTGGTTCATTTAAGATTTTTACTTCATTTGATTCTATGCTCTCTTTCACATATAGTGCCACTCCCCCAGCAGCATGACCTGTTTTGTCCTTCTGATATATATTGTATCCTGGTATTACTGTGTTGCATTGATTATCCTCATTCCACCAAGTTTCTATGATGCCCATTATATCAATATCCTCATTTAATACAAGGCACATTAGTTCACCCATCTTATTATTGAGACTTCTAGCATTTGTATATAAGCACTTTAAAAACTTGTTACTTTTTAGCTGTCTGCCATTACATGATGTAATTGAATGGGACTGTTTTTCATTTGACTGTTTCTCATCAGATCCTACCTGTATTTTATCATTTTCCATCCTCACCTCCATACTAGGATATAGAGAAGCTCCATTAATAGATCCTCCCTTAAGGAGGCCACAGTAAAGAATAAATAAAAATATCAGGATTGAGCCTAATATGATTTACAAATCATGACTGTGGATGACATTAAGTAATCTCTTATTTCTAGAATACATGAATACTGTACTTTATGCATCTGCTCATGGGGATTTTCTCTCTTTCACAACTTCCTGGCCAGGATCAATACTCCATTCTAATATGTTTGACTTTTGCTGTGTTGGACGCTACTGATCCCAATCTTGCCTCTGTAGTCATTTTTCTTCATTGTCCCTCTCCCTCTTTTGGTAAGGATCCCAGAGGCCTTTTATCCTTGCCCTCCTTCTCTTTTCCTTTTACATCATATATCTGTGTGACCTCATCCACTCTATCTCATCTTACACTGAGTCACAAATCTCCTGCTCTGTTTCCCCACAACCAATTCCACATTTCAGCATGTTTCTGAAATTTCCACCTGGATGGGTTGCCAACATCTTAAACTTAACATGGCTTAAACTGAACTCCTTATTTTTCCTCTGAAAATTTCTTCCCCTTCCCCTTTATTTGTCTCTGTTGACAACACTACAATGCTCTGTCACTTTGGCCTATACCCTCAGGGATCATCTTTGACACTTCCGTCTCCTTCATCCAGATTGTGAGCAAAACCTGAGGCTTTTATTGCTTGACATTTATGAGATCTGACCTTTTCTTTCTGTCCAAACAGTAAACACTTTCATGCAGGATATTATCACATTCCACCTTAACTACAGCAACTACGGCCTTTCCATCCTCCTGGATGTCCACACTGCCCCCATGTCAATCCACTCAAAATACAACTACTAAAATAATTTACCATGCATGTCAATCTGACAGTATCACTTTCCATTTTTCATTTGGGTCCTGATTCTCCACTGTATTACTCCTGTTTTACACCATTATAACTCAATGGAGCTCTGCTGATATAAAACTGGTGTAACATAGTGGAAAATCAGGTTCCTTGTCTTCACCTTCCAGACCCTAGCAGACACTCCTTCCTACTTAGATACCTCGTCTCTTACTGCATTGCCTTCTGCCTATTTTGCTCAGCCTATGATGCTTCATATTTGACTGCTTCTCCAGCACACAGAATACCATTCCTGAGTTGGTCTACCAGGCCATTGTCCTCTCCTCATTCAGGGCCTGATCCAGCAAAACATTTTAACTTTTAACTCCTTCAATGTAACTATACATCTGCTTAAAGTTAATCATGGGCATAACTGCTTTCTTGGATTGGACTCCCAAACACCTATCTAAGACTTACATCTATTCCAATTCCTTCAAAAAAGAATTAAAGACTTTTGTATTTAGTTAAATTTATTTACCTGTATTAAAAATTAGAAATAATGGATGCTGGACTTAAGCCTTTGCTGAGTACCTACAAAATCTTATTGTCATAATTCTGTCCTTCCTCTATTTAGCTCTTCCTACTCTTCTGATATCCCTTTTGTTGTATTATTTCTGAAATTAGATTGTAATCTTTTCAGGCAAGGACCACGTTTTATTAGGACAGTGAGATGCCAAGCACACTTTTGGAATTATAAAATAATAAATAATAATTCCAAAACCAGGCACTGTGATAGTTCAAAGATCAGATGCGCCAGTTATTTTGTAAGCAGGATTCAATATATTGTTTTAGTATTGCATAATGCTGTATGCATATGAAACATATATGAAGTAAAATTAATCATATATTACAGCATTTTTACAATAATTTTTCACATTGTATTTTGTTCTGACAGATTTAGGTGTAACATTTTTAAAATAATTTACGTTCTCAACCAAAGATAAAACAAATTCAAATTGAAAATAGAATAAAATATTGCCCGGTAAGAATTAGAGTGACATTTTCTACAAACCATCAAATCCTACTCAAATCTTTGGTGAAATGCATTTGGGCGCAATGGTATAACTGACAGTTCACAGACGATGTGAACACAGAAATAACATGTCAGAAATTTCTCATTGCTAACAGCCAAGGTTGTTGAACACTTTGAAATCCACAATTTAAATTAAAAAATGTAATGGAGCAACTACGTGGGAGCATTAAGATTATTGGCCAAGACAGAGTTTTCTGCTATAACTGTATAAACATTAGATATGATGGAATTATTTTCCACAAACAAAGTTAAAAAAATTTACACTCCAAGAATGGCTTAGTAGTTTAAGTTTCAGGGTAGCAGTCGTGTTAGTCTGTATCCTCAAAAAGAACAGGAGTACTTGTGGCACCTTAGAGACTAACAAATTTATTAGAGCATAAGCTTTCGTGGGCTACAACCCACTTCTTCGGATGCATATGCATATGCATCCCGAAGAAGTGGGTTGTAGCCCACAAAAGCTTATGCTCTAATAAATTTGTTAGTCTCTAAGGTGCCACTAGTACTCTTGTTCTTTTTTAGTAGTTTAAGCATCAGTTTGAAATAGAGGTTTAAATCCCAACTCAGACATTCATCCTATAAGTTGGATAAATTGAGTTACATCTGTTATTATGTGGGAACATTTCAGTTGGATTCTTAGAAACCAAATTCATTTCCAATCTGCATAGACATTTAAAAAAACTGAATTGCACTTTTCATAAGACTAAGAACGTGTCTCAGTGTCCTTTACCATCATTTCCTCTCCCTTTATATTTGTGCATTGTGGTCTGAGCAGAATTTCCACCTGGCAGCTGTTCATCATACTCCCACAACTATACGAAAGCTCATGAAGCACTTCGGAAACATACACGCACCCACACATCATCATTCTGTGCCCAACCAAATTTGTGCTTGTAACTTGAAGGAAAATGTACGTTTTGGGAAGAATGGGGAACAATTGTTTGCAGCCTGACGTTTTAATTTTAGGAAGTAAAAAATAACATTTTTTTCTGTGAACTGAATATAGCCATATAGAATCCAGGAGTCACATGAGATTCTGACATCTGGCCTGCTGCAGTTTGGTTTTAATGATGCCATGCTGAGCAAACAGACTGGGCATATTCCTACTGAATAGAATTCACCATTTCAGCAGTCTAGGACTATTGGGAGAGCAAGGATAAGATTGTCTCTAAGTTGTCATTTGTTTCTCATGGCAGTTTTATGAGGGAGGAAGTTGGGCGATTGCTCCAAAGTATTCATGCTTTTGGTTTGTTTGTATTTAAAGGAGATCTGTTACTTTGAACATACAGGCTAGTAATATTTGTGTTTTTTATCAGAATGACAATTTTTTTTCATGCGACGGGGGGGGGGGGGGAAAGGTAAAATCTTTTATTGGACCAATTTCTGTTGGTGAAAGAGACAAGCTTTCAGGCTATACAGAAAAGAAGAACTTTTGTGTAGCTTGAAAGCTTGTCTCTCTCACCAACGGAGGTTGGTCCAATAAAAGATATTACCACGCCCACCTTGTCTCTAATATCCTGGGACCGAGATGGCTACAACACTATAAACAACATTTTCTGCAGAATTTGGCTCCTCTTTCTATTGATGATCTAGCTGCTTTTATAAGAGACAAACATTTTTCCAATTTTCTTTTCTCCTGCAGGCACTACACAGTCAAAACAGCTAAGTGAGAATGAGTTGGATTCTATTCCATATGGTGCATTATCAACAGTATTATTTTCTATGTTCCACTCAGTCCTGCCTGTGCAAACTCATTCAAGACAGTGGGGTTGAAAGAGTTCTTTTTTTATTTTATTCAGCCCCTGCAGCACCCCCACTGACCCAGTGTGGTGCTGCAGGCACACCCTGCTTCAGTTTGCCTTCTCTCAGAGACCCTTAAGAACGCCACAAAGTCCAGAAGGTATGAAAACTTCCCCACTAGGATTCTAATTTATTAAATCCAAACCATACTTGAAATAACGTCTCTTTCCATGGGCTCAGAGGGTTGTACAATCCTCCTCCCTGGAGCCAATGATTCTGATTCCTAACCTCTCTAGCCTGTAATATCTCCCATTGGCTCATGGATTGCACAGCCCTCCTTCTTGGAGACAGTAGTCTCTGTGGAGCTCCCCTCCCACAGCAGAGCTTTCTTTCTGAGCACCTCCTGGCAATTGAGCAGAGACGGCCTTTTATTGGATGGCTCAGGTGCTCGTTATTCAATTAACTGACTAGATAGGCTAGTTCTCCTTAAATTAGCTTGTCATATGTAGCTTGGGCTTGGACTCCCCTAAAATGGGGCCAGCAACCCTGTGAATAACTTTATTATACCACCCTCATCACTATAATACCTGAATGCAATGAGGGGATCTCAGGAAGATAATGGGGAGTAACTGAGGACCTGATTTGGTCTGCAAAACTTTTATTATGAGTGATATGTAAGGAGGAAAAAAATCCAGCTTGATTTTCATCCCAGGCTATGTTTATAAGGCTGACAGTTAGGAAATACTTTTCTTTCTTTCTTTCTTTCTTTCCTTGTAAAATAACAATCTTTTAAAGTTTGGATACCTTAAATTAGATATGTCCTATATCCAAATTCTTTTCCTGCTATTCAAATATATTAATTATCTGCAATTCACACAGAATCAGATTTTATATGGAATTGGTTACGATACAAACATGCAACAGAGAGTGCTGTGGCACCTTTAAGACTAACAGATGTATTGGAGCATAAACTTTTGTGAGTGAAAGTTTATGCTCCAATACAAACATGCAACAGAGAGTGCTGTGGCACCTTTAAGACTAACAGATGTATTGGAGCATAAACTTTTGTGAGTGAAAGTTTATGCTCCAATACATCTGTTAGTCTTAATACCCACAAAAGCTTGAATACCCACGAAAGCTTGAATACCCACGAAAGCTTATGCTCCAATACATCTGTTAGTCTTAAAGGACTACTTAAAGGACCACAGGACTCTGTCGCTTTTTACAGATCCAGACTAACACGGCTACCCCTCTGATACTTGATACAAACATGGAATCCCACACTGGCAGTTTAGAGTCACTTTTCACAGTAGAACTGAAGCTTAAGTGGTTTTTCCTGAAGTGATAAAACAGACTGATTAGTACTGCCCAATTAAGATCCAATTAGATGAAAAAAGTACCAAAAAATTGATGAAGGTCACAGTGAAACCTTTATCCCCCGAAGACAAATTTAAAGAAAGATGCTTTGTAATAGCAGAGAAAAGGTTATTTGTTTTATTTTTTCTATGATTGTCAGTCATTCATTACCCATCCGTCTTGTGACACCTCTTAATGTCAAAGCAGGCCCCAAAATACTAATGTGCTAGGAGGATAAAACAGCTAAGCAACTTTAATTCAATAGAAAAAATAAAAGCCAATTTGTTCTTTGTCAATTTTCTCTGATTTTCAAAGTCAGGAAGTGGCTTAGTATTGTTAGTCATTAGTTGGAAGTAAAACATGAACTATTCAAAAATGTATTAAATTGTTTTATTTTTAATAAGGAGACATAATTCCTCTTTAGATTTTAGCAAATCTTTATGGCCTTTTTCTTTTCTATTTTTGTTTCTGAGGATTAAGTTAAATTTTCAACTTTTTTAAAAAACAAACAGTATATTGCAAAATCCATTAATGTTAACTTTATTTTCTGTTCTAGTCTCTTTTTTCTTTTCTAGATTAATTAAAATAATTGTGCATAGAATTCTATTTATTTCCATTACAACCTATATGCATGCATTTAGAGAGAGAGAGAGGTTGTAATGGAAACATACATATATGTATACACATCATATATATACACACACACATCTAAATAATGTGTATGTATTACTGTATATATATTAGTAATATATTAACTTTAAAAATGCTATTAAATTACCTTCCCTAAATAAGTAAAGAGAAAAAATTGTTCTTCAGATTTTGGCTAAATTTTATTTATTCATTTCCCCCCTTTCGAGGTTTAGTTTAAATTTCCACATGTTTATACATATGCATATGTATAGGGTCCAGCTATATGTGGAATGGACTAGCATATATACAGATTTAAGCTGAATCCTATGTGCAGTGATTTTGCTATCTCTCTCTCTCTCTGTCACACACACACACTTTGGTCTTTAGTGGGAAACTCCCCATTCTCCCCACCCTCAGAGCAGAGAGGACATTTAAATAAATATTAGAGAAAGCATTGTAAGGAAGGAGTACTGGGGAAAATTTTAGTTGGAGGTTTTATATTATATTATCACAGTCCTTTTTAGAGGTCACAGTCAATATCTGGACTCCATTGTGCTAAATGTCATACAAACTCACATGATGTATGAAGTGTAGTTGTAGCTGTGTCGGCCCCAGGATATCAGAGAGATAAGGGGGGTGAGATAATATCTTTTATTGGACTATGTAACAGTGGCAAGTGTCTGCAGTCTTTAAACAGTTCCGGCCCTGGTACTGGCAGTACCCCAGGGATTCTTCCCAGGAGGCAGTGCCCTCTTGGTCTGTTCTGGCCCCAGATCTCCAGCTGGGCCTCTGAACAGCTCAGATCCCTTTCTGAGGGTTATCACTATCCAATTGTAGGACTCTTCCCTAGTGGCATATGGGGGACCAAGACCTGGCCACTACTCCAGGTCCCAGCCCAGGGACCCTAAGAATAGTAGCCATGCGCCACTGTGTTCCTTTAATGAAGCTGCTTTCAGTTCCCTAGGCCACTTCCCTGAGGCCCCAGCCTTCACTGATGCTTCACCCTTATGTCAGGGCTCTCCTATATCTGCTCTGGCCCAGCAGCCAGTCAGAAGCTCTTTCTTGCTTCCCGGGCCTACTGACCTGTCCATGGCACTGCATTTCCCGTTGGCCATCTGCACTCCTCTGGCTCGAGGAAGGAACTGTCTGTCTCTGGCTCTGCAGTTCTTTTTTATATGGTCCTCTTGGGCATCATTTGGCTGCTCCTTGCAGCCTCTCTGATTAACTAGCCCTTTGTAGCCTCTCTTGGCTGCTCGGAGGACTTAGCTCCACTGCTCCTTTCCTGCGACAAATGTGGCAGGATTCTGAGGCTTCCAGCAGGGGGCCTCTGGACCTAGTCCATCCCATCACAGACAACTTCTGTGAGAAAGACAGAGCTGTTCAGCATATTTGGAGCTGTATGTAGTGGTCAGAGGGTTATAGATGGTGAAACTGGTGATGATAATATTTCATTTATTTTCTACTTCCTGAGCAAATGCAAGAAACAAAACATTATCCCCAAAGGTCTCACTATCTATTACCCTCTGACCACTACATACAACTCTAATTATGCTGAACAGCTCTGTCCCTCACCAACAGAAGTTGATCCAATGAAAGATTATTACCTCACCCATCTTGTCTCTCTAAAACTCATACAATGACATTTTCAATTATTAATACATTGACAATGGTAGCTGTTGGAACTGGACAGATTTCAGGACGTTCTGAGGGAGTAAACTATGTTGCCAAATCACCACTATCTATGGTCTGGTGATATATTACAGGATTCTTTTGTACATGTCTATTAATTAGAGCTGGTCAAAATTCATCTAAATGTTCATGGGAAATTATCAAAATATTTCATTATGATAATGACAGTTAAAATATTTAGATTATTCTATTCTATGCTATTATAACAGTCAAAATGATGAAGTTGAAACAAAATGATTCAATAAGATCAAAATGAAATATTTTGGAATATTCCTTTTTGTGAAAAAACTCAGAGATATATTGACTTTTCATCAAAATTTGGGACAAAATCAAATTTTGAAGTATCAGAATTTACCATAGGCTGAAAAACAGAAAATCATTTTTTCAGCCAGCTCTACTATTGATACAGTGGATCCTAAATAGCCTCTCTTCTGGCCTTGCCCACATCGTTCACTGGATTTACAGATAACTTGCAATGAATAAAACAAGAAGGGAATATGGCTAACATGGTGGTGGTGGAGTCCTGATCCAGGGCCCCTGGACTGTGACCTAAGGAATTTATCAAGCTTTGAGCTGTGGCTGTGCAGGAGGCAAAGAAAATAATTGTAACATCCCTCATAACTAAGGTTAACATTTTGTCATGGTTGTCTTTAGTAAAAGTCATAGACAGGTCCCAGGGAATAAACAAAAACTCACGGAAGCCCCGTGACTTGTCCCTGGGTCCAGCACCCACTCCTGCTGGGACTCTGGCATCCCCCTCACCATTCACAGTGGCCGAGAGTGCTGCCGCCCTCCCCCCACTATGCATGGCGGCTCAAAGGGAGTGTGGCTGGGAGCTGCAGGTCCCCTGGCGGCAGCTGGGAGCTGCAGGAGGCCCTTGCAGTAACTGGGAACTGCCAGGGCCCTGCCGGCTGACAGCTTCAGCCCCACCGCCCCAGGGCTGAAGCAGAAATATCATAGAAGTCTCTGGAAGTCACAGATTCTATGACATTCATGACCTCCATGACATAATCTTAGCCTTACTCATAGTATATACAAGTCATACACAGTGGAACTGCTCCCAGGGGTGGATAATTTGGTTAATGTGAGATGACTAACTGTAAATCGAGTACATATTTTACCTGTGAGGAATTTGCAGGTTACTTTGAGGATATCATCTCTTGAATTGAGACAATTTGCTGAGTCCCTAGGTGACAGGGAATTCCTGAGGGGACAAAATGGAGCCATCTCTGTTCAAATTTCACCCAGTGTTGCTCACTGAACTCCTTGAAATACAGTGTGTGCTTCATTGTACCCATGTTCCTCCTAACTTTCTAATGAAATTGCCGAACTTTGCAAGTTACGATAACGTCCTTTGTAATGTGAACACCTGAACCACACACCTCACTAATGTCCTTAATACCAAATACACAGAATATCAAAGAGATACTTGATGACAACAAAGCTTCAAGCAATATCAACCTCAGATGGAAATCTTAGAACACTAAAGTAATTAAAGTTTCAGAATATCCTCTTAGAAGAATTTTCAAAATAACTTGACAACAAATTATGGGAGGTGTGAGCAATCAGGATTAATTCCTCCTCAAATCACTGGATGCCTGATTAGGGCTAGATTGTACGTAATCTTACTCCCCCAGGGCAGAGAACAGACAATGCCCAGCCATTGTGTTCCCAGGCACACAAATTGGAGAAATCCATCATGAACAGCAGTATTAGTCTCCACCTGTCTTGAGTGTGCTCCTTCAGCTGAGCATGAGGACTAGCCAGCCCGTCCTCCAGACAGATTAATGAGCTCAACTGGGTTGCATTAGGACCACCAGATTGGCTGGCCTGCCTGATTGTCTGAAGGAAGCCAGCAGGCCTGTTTTCAAATTCAGCAGCAGCTGCAATTACTCATACCCTTGCCTTGTTTCCAGCCTTGCCACCTGGCTTAATTCTTGTTGTGTTCCAGTTTGCTCCAGCCTTGGTTTCTCCTGCCTCTGGCTCCGACCCTGGGCTCAACACCTGGGTTCTGACTCCAACTCTGATCCTGGACTCCAGTCCCTGGCTCCCGACTCCTGCTCCAACCACTAGCCCCATTTGAGGGTACGTCTTCACTACCCGCCGGATCGGCGGGTAGTAATCGATCTATCGGGGATCGATTTATCGCTATTCTCGTAGCTGAAGTTGCGTATCTTAGATTGATCCCCCCCCTCAGTGAAGACCAGCCTTGTGACACCACCAAAGAAAGCTACAGGGGAAACATGAGGGTGGGGCTATTGCCCTAATCCCCATCCACAATGGCTACCAGAGCTAGGCCAGCAAAGGGATATGCACACTGACCTCTGTGAAAGGGCGTAGCAGAAGCTGCTAAGATCTATGCTCCCTTATGTTAGTGGAGGCATTGCGCCTTGCTAAGGCACAATGGGTCTGAGAATGGCTGACAGTATTTAGCACCTCTTCAGCCCTTCCATGCAACCCCAAATATTGCCCTGATATTGACAGATCCTTAGAATACAGACTGTGTTTTCCTCTGTGTTCTGTATAGAGTTCAACACAGCAATGGCATTAATCAAATAATGTATACCAATAATAAATAAATATTGATACTATTAACCTGAATTTTAATAGTTCTCTCTTTACAGATTTTAAACATACAATGGGCCAGATCCTAAGCTGATGTAAATTAGCCCAACTTAATTGACTTCAAAGGAGCTAGACTGATTAACATCAACTGAAGGTCTTTTCCATTTTGTGTTTGGATTTTTTGCAAAGGGATAGCACAGACAGGACATATTAAATATGACTTATATAAGTACAGCCTTAGTATTTCAGTGCTTCTCAGCGTTAAAAAAAAAAACTACTTTGTACTGTATTTAACGATAACTGATTTATGTGGAACTCTGTCAAAATATTATCATTAGCTTTTAATGTGCATTGCAAACACTCTCTCAGAACGCCACTCCTTGAGCATTTGGAGTGTATCTTCTTCTTAATATTCTAAACATTAACAATTAAAATTAAACACTTCTGACAGAATATCTTTGGCTTTTATTGTCCTCAGTGTATCATTTGGTCACCAGTGTTCATGAACCTCCTTGATTACACAAATAGACATTACCCATCAGAAAAGTTAACAAGTCAAAAATGTGCACATTTCTGTCAATCAAGAGCTTCACCAGGGAACAGTGATAAGAAACCAGTGGCAGAAATAATCTTTATCCCCAGATCAACCAAGCTCAGTTCAAATACTGCCTTTCCAAAAAGGGCTACAGATGAACTGTGCTGTTTTGTAGAACACTAGTATGTCACATAGATTGGAAACTCACAATGACTGCAAATCAAGGAAATGACAAGCTTGCAAAGTTGTGTTTTGTTTTCTTTTTAAGCCACAGAGCTGTTCCAAATGCAGGCAGTCATGGGTTTGCTTCCTGCCTATTCTTTTTATCATCTGTGCTATGAAGCTGGATAACTTCCCATCAAAAAGAAGCTGTATCGTTGATTTGTCAGCCTTGGGAAAAATCATTTGAAATGCAGCCTATGTCCATGATGACAAAGGACAGGCTGGAATAAAAAATTTATGCGAGCTACTGCTGTGCGAGACTCATAATAATCTCCTTTGTTGCTCAGAGGGTTAGGTCACATATGAGGGTTAAAGATTTTTCCCTCTTGGGTGAAGTGTATTAACAAAATCATTTGCTTACCAGAGGATCCTGATCTTCAGCTGAAACTGTAGCGATAACAGTGCCCTTGATTGCATCGGGAGCAACCATTCCCCTGTAGAGAGTTTTGCTAAATACTGGGGAGTAATCATTCATATCCTGCAAAATATAATTAAGAGTTTAGTTCTCAAGTTGAAACAAGATTATGGACCTATCCACAATTGTTCTTTCAAACTATACCCATTCACTCCCTTCCCATTAGAGAACCCATTTGCCACTGTCAGCCTTTCCATACTCTCAATTCTATTACTATCACACAAGCCTGGCACCCAAGAGAAAGATGCCAAATTTTCAATACAGTATTATTGTGTGAGGGATCAACGTAAAGTAATTCTACTTCAGAAAACAGTCTGTCACCCAAGTAAATAAAGCTTCCAGGGACTGCAGAGATTCTTATGACAGTTGTTTTTCAAGCAATGTCCCACAATATGGCTTTGTTAATTTTCTAAACTGGATGCGCTTGCTCTTTCCTGAAAGTGCTTTTTATACTATATGTGACAAAATGACAAGAAAATACAGGACCAGCTTACTATAAACACTTTATGAGAGCCTAAATTATGCTTTTCATAGTGACCTATGTATTGTGAAGGAAAAAATTACGTTAGAAGCAAAGGTACCTTATATTGAGGGAGGCAGTAAAAAGAAAATAAAAATATAAAGCAAAGTTCAACCATGCTCAGCTGAAGGACCATTAATAACTCCCCTATCAGGAGCCAAATACATTTCAAAGCTTCTCTCCAGCAATACTGTAATTCATTAATAGGAACAATAATTTACCTTGATAGTGTGATCTATCCTGAAATATGTACTGTATAAATAACCCAATCAGGATCAAGGCCCACTACATTTAGTTTTATTTATTTAATTTTTTTAAATTAAACAAATGCAACTTTAAACCACAGTTTTTACTTTTAATTTAATGTCTCTTTTCTGCATTAAATCTATTTTCATAATTTAGGGTTACCATATTTTAGTTTTAAAAAAGGAGGACACTCCACGGGGCCCCAACTCCGCCCCTTCCCCAAACTCCCTGCCCCAACTCTGCCCCCTCCCCTGAACGCTCCGCCCCCTGCTCCTCCCCCTCCCCCTCCCCTGCTTCCCGAGAATCAAATGTTTGCGGGAAGCCTGAAACAGGGAGGCAGCAGGTAAGCTGGGGCGGGGTGTGGCGCAGCCCAGTCCGGCCCCCCTGGCCGAGCGGCTCCTTTTGGCGGCCGGCCGGCCCAGGCCAAGAGGCTCTGGCCCCGGCATCTCCCGCCTGGCTCGGCTCGGGCCCTGAGGCGCCGGCCCCCGGCCGAGCACCCCCGGCCCAGCACCGCCGTCTCTGGCCCCGGCCCCAGGCCCGGCCGAGCACCGCCGGCCCTGGCCCTGGCCCCTGGGCCCCGGCCATGGCTGAACACCGCCGGCCCCGGGCCTCAGCCGAACACCGCCGGCCCCGTCCCGGCCCCGGGCCCGTCCCGGCCAAGTACCGCCGGCCCCCGGCCCGGCCCGGCCCCGTCCCAGCACCGCCGGCCCCGGTCCCATCCCGGCCCCGGGCCTGGCCCAGCACCGCCGGCCCCAGTCCCATCCTGGCCCCCGGCCGAGCACCTCCAGCCTCGGCCCCCGGCCGAGCACCGCCAGGCCCTCCCTCCTATTTTCCCGGACATGTCCGGCTTTTTGGGATTTCCTCCCGGACGGGGATTTGAGGCCCCAAAAGCTGGACATGTCCGGGAAAATCCGGACGTATGGTAACCCTACATAATTTGAATGTATTAGTAACAGATTTATACATTTTTGCACTTGCAGAGAAAACAGATGAGTTATACTCATTAAAAAATGCATGTTTGACTTTTAAATGACCAAAATCAAAGAGGGAGCGCATGGAGATGAGCACATTGTCCCAAACACACAGGAAAAATGCCAACGTGTGAAGGATGTGGTTTTAATTAGGCTGCGCCTTTATTATCTCGTTTGGGAATTATCTGGCAATGAACTGCACTGTACAAATTATCATTCCCTCCTCACTCATTTCCAACTACTTGTGGAAGGTGGCCATCAGTCCCCCCATAAATCCACCGCCCTCCCCTCACATAAGCGCTCGGGGGGCTGAGAAAAGGGGATTGTTAGGAGCTTCGGTCTCATTCCCCAGCTGCTTTAGGGGATGCCTTCCCCCAGAGTGTACTTCCAATTTCAGTTTTTCAGGGAACCAGATCCCTATAGAACAAGTACCTGCACTGGACACCTGCCACTAGTTTGGCTGCCACTCCCCACTGCCCGCCAGGTTCCCAAATACTTAATAAGTCCCTCCCAAACCAAAAATATATCCTGGATCAGAGAGCTGTACTCCATTATCCCTAAAAATTTTGGTGTGCAAGTATCAACTTCCCTCTCCTGATGATTCACACTTTGTAACCTACAGAGGCCTGACAGAATCTCACCACACTGTCCACTGTAATATTTCAAACCAGTTTGCAGTCTGCCCAGAGAAAAGGTCCTGGATCTGCCCTAAATCTCTCTGTTCTTGATGATTAAGTCCCCCTGCCCCATACAAAATCCCAGATAATTTTCACCCTGGTGTACAGTAATCATTTCAGCTGGCCATTTCTTGGATGCTCCTCTTGCCAAGACAACTCAGGTTTGCCTCAGCACCAAAGGCCCAGCTGCAAACCTCTAGGGAACTGGCTGCCCACCTCTGGGCCCATAGCTCCAAACATTGGCTCTTCCCTTGCTTCTGATATAACAACCCTTTATCCATATCAACTCAGAATAGCCCAATGATGAGGCCCAGCTGTGAACTTCCAGGGGGAACTGGCCATCTGCCTGTGGGCCAAATGCGAGACAGAGCTCTAACTGGCAGGTCAGGGCATAAATAGATATATAAACTCTCCCTGCTGGTCTACCTGGGGCCCAATGGCTTTCAAGAGCCTTTCTAGCCAGTCCCTAGATCAGGTGATGCCTAACTCCCTTCCCCCCCACCCCACCAAAAGGAGGGGGGAACCCTTAAAAGAGCCACACCCTCTTTCTTGCTGCTTGACCAGACAAACCCCTCCCCATCTTTGAGGCTGTGGGGGCTGAATTTTGCAAATTGTTCAATTAAAATAGATCAGAATTCCTTACATTGGATTATGGGGATAGAAATGGGTGCCTTCAAATTTGCTGACCTTTTTCAGCTGGGCATCTTACTTCGTCTGACAATGTAAAATGGAAGACTAATTTACACAAACAAATCACATTTTTCTAAATACTTCAAAGTGATGCCAAGTTTGACAAAAATTAAGGCCTTGCTCTACCTTGCCCCGAAAGACTCATTCTGGAATCTTTGTATTGCTGTGTATGTGTGTGTGCGCACACGTGTATGTATATATAGAAAGAGTTTTGAAGCGTCACACAGCAATCGCAGATTATAGGAGTCCATCCACACTCCATTTTTGATTATTACTATTTATTATTTGTATAACCGTCAACATCTAGAACAGAATAAAAAGATGGTTCCTGCCCCAAACATGGGGGAAAGATGCTGGATTCATCTAGTGAAGTTGATCTGATCGCATATACAGGTGTAAGTACCAAAACAATCAGAGAGTCTAAATTAAAACTAACCCAAGTACAGATTTAGGCACCAGCTATTATGTGCTCCATACAAATTTTAGTTCAGGTTTAAGACTGTCTATACCAGTGGTTCTCAACTTCCATAGTAGGATCCCTGCTGGAACTACCCTCCTATTTAGCAATAAGGGAAGGGCAGGTCATGAACTTGTGACCATCTGTCCCCCACACCAGATGAGGACTCCTGGTATCAATCATGCTGGAAAAAATCCAAGTAACAATGGAGATCATATGCATGTCCTGGGGATATAACCATGTTGCAAAATTCCAGGAAAATAATGGCTAAACAAATCTTAAATATAGCTCTTCTAATTTCATCTAAATTTTGCCTCCTATGTTAGGAAAAGGTCATGGGGGTGGGTATAATAGGCCAGGGAAGGCCGTTGCCATGGGACACTGGGCCAGGGATGCTGTGGTCCCGGGCCTGCCAGCGCGACTGGGGCTGTTCTGGCCGGGGCTTGATCGGTGGGCTGGCTGGGGCTACTCCAGACGGGGCTTGAGTTGGTTGGCCGGCTGGGACTGGCCTAGGGCTCCTTTGGCGGTGATGGCAGGGGAGCAGCTTGGGATTCCGGCCAGCCAGGGGCTTCTCTGGCCACAGGGGGCTCTGGCTGGAAGGGGTGGGGCTCAGGACTTCGTGTGGAAGAGGTGGGGCTGTGGGGCTAGTCTCCCCAAAGGGGGGTGAGAGTCTGTAGCCCAGTGGGCCAACTTACCTGTATTATATTCATTGCTTTGTTATTTTGCTTTATTATATTTAGTAGTAATGCAAGGAACCTACAGGCTTTTATCCTGTAAGATTTGGCTTTAGTAGATAGTGTGAGGCTTGACGCCTATAACCTTTGGTATAGATAAACTTAAGTAACTTGTACGTTATAGGGAACTGAAAGTACCATGCAAGAGGGGGAATTTGGTCCAGAATACTGACATCAGCCACCCACAGAACACAGCTGACCCCAGCACAGAACATAGTTGACACCAGCATCCGGAAAGTTCTGGGCAAGACCTCTGACCGCAAAGCTGCCATGACAGCAAATTGAAGTGTATGCTAATAGGGTAACATCATACATATATTAACCTATAGAAAACGGACACCTTAAGGGAAGCAAATACAAATAAGGACCTCTATTGAATATGCATTGGTCATGGATCTTTAGCATAACCTACTATAAAAGTAACATCCCAGGGGCAGCAGAGAGATTGTCAAGATGTAGACCGTAGGAGGAGTAAGAATGATGGCCACCAGGGAAAATGAGGACGGTGACAGTTATGAGAAAGATAATGGTTAAGTATGAAAGATAAGGGTGTAAGTATGGACGTCCAAATGTACTTTCTGTATTATCTCTAACTGCTTTGTTAAGTTTAAATGTGTGCATAACTTTGCTAAATTATTAAATCATATATTTTTATATAGAGAGAGTTCCTATAGTGTGAGTGTTGCACCTGTGCACATCGGGTTCCCAAATTATATGGCAATTTTACAATAATCTTACTGGGCCTGATCTTGGGAAAGAACCTGTTAATCCTCAAGTTACAATTATATATAGCCAACTTTGGGTCAGGCTACAAGTCCACCCATCACACATGGAACAGGGAACTGACATTTTCAAAATGTAAGAAAGAAAACAAAACAAAAAAACACCCCACCTACATCCCACCCAACATCAACAACCCTGCACTGATTCATCAATAAGTTTAAATATGCAAACACAGAAAAGTCTATGAATCCATTAGATGCATAAGTATTAGCTATTAGATGTACAAGTAAATATAGCATTTGCATTGTGGAAATGTTAATGATTCTATAAAAATCTTGGCCAAAGTTTTCAAAAAATAGGATCCTCCAGTTAAGTTCCTTAACCTCTACATTCTTAATGACTTCAGTGGGAGCCGCTGGGTGTTGAGAAGTTTTGAAAACCAGCCTACTTATTTGAGAGGCTAAGGGTACGTCTTCACTACCCGCCGTATCGGCGGGTAGCAAGCGATTTATCTAGGATCGATATATCGCGTTTCGTTAAGACGCGGTTTATCGATCCCTGAATGCGCTCACCGTCGACTCTGGAACTCCACCAGAGCGAGCAGCGGTAGCGCAGTCGACGGGGGAGCCGCGGCCGTCGATCCTGCGCTGTGTGGACCCCAGGTAATTCGATCCAAGATACTTCGACTTCAGCTACACTATTCGCGTAGCTGAAGTTGCGTATCTTGGATCGATCCCCCCTGCTAGTGTAGACCAGCCCTAAATCAGGATGTAAGAACCTAGTTTGAGGTCCTGTTTTTGAAATTCTTCATCTTTTAATTTTCATATTTGACATTCATTAGATTTAAACTTGTAATCTTAACATAATAGTAACATAGGTTTGGGTAGGGTTGTTATTAATTATTATTATTATCTACTTATAATTATATGGCTTTAACATTACCTCAAATTATTTAAGTCAAGGAGAAATTGTATTTTTAAAAGTTAATGCTTCTGTACTGTCATTGGCTTGGGAGAGGTATGATGCCATGTTTGGGGAGAGAGACACACACAAAGCAAAACAAAGGGCTGGTCTACACTTAGTCCGGACTTCGGACTAAGGTACGCAAATTCAGCTACGTTAATAACGTAGCTGAATTCGAAGTACCTTACTCCGGACTTACCGCGGTCCAGACGCGGCCGGAAGTCTCCCCCCGTCGACGCCGCGTACTCCTCTCGGCGAGCTGGAGTACCGGCGTCGATTGTGAGCACTTCCGGGATCGATCCCAGAACATCGATGGCGTGCCTCCGGACCAGCCGGTAAGTGAAGACTAGGCCAAAGAGGAAGCCCTTTCTATGGGATTTGGAATCAAGGCTCTTGGACACTTACACAGACCTGCAAATTACCTCCCTAAGGGGAGGATTTATCTGAAACTGCACGTATTTTCCTTTGTGCTGGCAGGGTAGTTCTGATGCCAATAGTACATTTTCTTTTAAGTGGAAAAATGTGAGAAGGGACAGATTTTTCATGCCAAAACAGTTCTGGACTTGTACTTCACTTTGGTGATTTTTAAAAATCATCTCCTGAAGGGTTCTAACTGCAATAATTATTAAATAATACTTTGCAGCAAGAAGTAATTTGCAATTCTTCCTTTCCTGGTTTTGTCTGTTACTTCTTTTCTTTCACTGTCTTTAACCTACACAGGTTACTTTATGTTCTTAGTGTTTGCTGGCAAACAATCACATTCATGGACAATGCAAACCAAAGAAGCATGAATTAAGTGAATGTAAACTCCTATTTCACAAAGAGATTAAGACAGTCACCCACTGCATGCAAACAAAGCTTCTGCATTCATTGTGTATTTGACTCTTGATTAGTGAATATGAATGACACTACGTATGCCAATGGGAATGAGAAGGTCTAAACTACAGGTAGAGTATCTCTTTAAAGAAAGAAAAGTGCAACTTTTTCAATACTTTGACAGGAACCTTCATCATGAGCTCTCCAATTAAATTAGAATCTACTACTTTCATTTATAAAGGTTTAAATACAGGATGGCCAAATGGGCCTCTCAGACATTGTTCAATAACTTTTTTCTGATATTGGGACTGCAATTCAAATCCCCTTCTATCTGATTAGACAGATCAGTGGTTAAATAATTAAAAAAAAAAACAGATCAATCTGATTGCATTTTCATTACTAGTGATGCTACTTGAATGGATGTTATGATTTTTCCAAGATCTGCTCATATTTGTTACATGCTGGTCTCTCAACTACAACCCTAGGAATATCACATTACCACTGTACTGGAAATCTGAGGAAAAAGTTGTTTTTGTGCTTATCTGAACCTACTGAGGTTCTTTTGTTGCTATCTGGAGTCATGTCCCAGTTATTTAAGTCTGAGCGATGTTATTTATGGATCTGGTCATGAACAGTAACCATTTCCTGTCCATATTCCTTTAATTGTTGTGGTGAATATACGAAGCCTTATCCTCTGCTACCCTGTTCCCGTGCTTCCCGTAGGAACTGTAGAAGGGAGCTTTAGACCTGGTCTAGCCTTTGGTGTAAGTTAGAATAGCTCCATGGCAGCACCTCTGTGGGGATATTGTCCAATAGCCATTTCTACATCTTTAATGACCCCCTTTGCACTGAATTGCAACAAAGGGGACATAGAGCAGAAGAGAACTGGATCCACTGTATATTCAAAAGACTATCTTTGACACAGAAGCATAGACATTTCAGGTGTCCCCCACTCCTGCTTCCTCACTGAAACTTACCAGAGACATAGATGAGAGATGAGCAAACCATTTCAGATAAAATAAAACCAAACCCAAACAATCTCCCAAACCAAACCCAGCCTGATCTCTTTTAATTTGGCAGGTGAAAGTTCAGCTTTCAACCTTATTTTACATTTCCACATGCATCTGCACTTTCACGTTTCAGCCAATACCAGAAGCAGGAGTGCCAAAGTGTCAATAAAACTGCTTTCCCAGTGTATCTGGCTCTAGATGCAGGCAGTACAGCAAACCTCATTAGTTTAGAAAGTGCATCCTTGCAAAATTACATCCTTAATTAGTTTGAATAAGCATTTAGACTCATAGACTCATAGACTTTAAGGTCAGAAGGGACTAGTATGATCATCTAGTCTGACCTCCCGCATGATGCAGGCCACAAAAGCTGACCCACCCCCTTTCCCTTGACTCAGCTGTTGAAGTCCCCAAATCCTGTGATTTAAGGACTTCAAGTCGCAGAGAATCCTCCAGCTAGCGACCCCCGCCCCATGCTGCGGAGGAAGGCGAAAAACCTCCAGGGCCTCTGCCAATCTACCCTGGAGGAAAATTCCTTCCTGACCCCAAATATGGCGATCAGTAGAATCCCGAGCATGCAGGTAAGATTCTCCAGCCAGACCCTCATTGACCATTGATACTATTTACCAGCGATGGCACGCTGTTGATAAATTGACTAAAATCACATTATCCCATCAAACCATTCCCTCCATAAACTTATCAAGCTTAATCTTAAAGCCAGAGAGGTCTTTCGCCCCCACTGTTTCCCTCGGAAGGCTGTTCCAAAATTTCACCCCTCTGATGGTTAGAAACCTTTGTCTAATTTCAAGCCTCGAAAGTAAATCTCTTATATTTTTAGGAACACCTACTACTAATTTGGATTATACCTGGATTGCATTGTAGTTGCATGAAATTCAGAACAGAATTCCACAGTGGTCTTAGTTCAGAAGTTTTTGTCTTTGCAGATACCCGTAAAATAATTTATAATTTTGTTTCTTTCAAAGACCATCAGGAGATGGGTCAGAGCAGACCCTGAAACAAAGTGAGTCCAGATTCTTGAATGAATAAACTTATTCCTTCAGTAGATACTTTACAATACGGTGCTATATATAGTTGTTACTGACTCCTGTAGGTGGATTCCTTATGCTACAAATTGAGACAGTCTGAGATTTTGCCCAGCCCTTTAAGTAGTACAGATTTTAACCATTCTTTTTGGTGACCCTATGTGATTGTTATATTTACCGATAGTCTCTCAGAGAGCAAACGTTAACCCCCAAACTTCTTGTAAAACTAACCTAAGTGACATATTTGATTGTTAGTTGAATATATATCACTTTTTTTTGTGATGACAGACATTCTGGACCAGGGAGGATGAGAGGAGTCAGCAGCTTAACTGAATGGCACTAGCCCATGCACCAGCTCAGGTGCATCCCCTTCTCCCAGGTCCAGACTCTTAAAAGAGCCAATACTCTAGTCCAGAAAAATACCCACCTTTGAGATTGCGGGCAGTGCGGAATGCTGCAAACAAGTATATCGGAATGTAAAATGCTAAGGGTTAAAGAGAACTAGCAGCATAGGCCTTGAGTAATACATATCCAGCTGGCTTCTAAAACATAGCACGCTGGCTGGCATGGTAGCTCATCCTCTTTTACTAGTGCTCAGTGGAGCGATAGGCATAGATCTTACCCCGCTGCTTGTGTCGGTTAGAGAGTGGGGAGGAAAAGACACTCCCTATACTGTGTTTTGCTCCACACAAACCCACCAACTGCTCCTTTGCAGCACAGGGGAAGGATTCTCCCCTTTCACTGGAAGACTGGCTTTGTTTCAGAGGCCTAATAATCTTTTGGGCATATTTATGGAATATTTAAGGTAAGCTACACACGTAAGAGAAGATATTTTTTTTAGTTGGGAAAATCATATCTGGATCTGTCAACCACAACAATGTTGCTTTAAAACATCTCTATTGTTTTCAGATAATACATGACAAGTTCAGCATTCTCTGAAAATTTTTGTCATCTTCTGTATGTTCTCATGTGTCCTTAGTGACTGAAAATCAGAGACTTAAGATAGAAATGTCAGAAAGAGAAATCCTGTTTAAGGATGATACAGAACATCAACTGCTATGGGAAATGAAAAGGAAACCATATTTATATATTTATTTTTCTAAGGTATCTGAATCAGCACCAAACGAATATGCATATAAAGTCAATAGTAAGGCAGAGGGACTTTGTCCTAAAACTGCCTTTCCACCAAGACTAATTTTACACAAGAACTTTTCCTAGTAAATCTCACGTGTTTGTGCTGAATAAAATGTCCTCTCCCACTTGGCAGCAAGATATTTTGGCGATTTATGGACAGATAAGAAAAAGGGTTATCCCTCTGCCCCACACTTTTCAACAACCAAAACTGCCTGCTCATTTTACATATTAGACACCAAGCTTCCAGTTTGGGGTTTAGGTTAAAATAAAAAATAATTGATACCCACATAAAAATCACTATGGAGTTTCAGCAGAATTGACAGTGTGTACTCAAGAAAGATCCAGGATTGGAACAATGGGTGTGAGAGTATATGTACTTTTCTTTAAATTTGTGGCATAAATCAAGGAAGGAAGTAGTTGGCAGAAGTTCTAGGCAGAAACTCTGCATGTGAAATGGAGAGAGAGAGAGAGAGAGAGAAGCTTTAGTGATAATACTGTTTTTTTATTCTAATAAAGTTCTTTTTCAGTATCAGAAGAAACTGACTCTTTACAGCAATTTATTATTTTCACAGTTTCTTTGTCTGTATTGACAGTGGTGTATAGTAAAACGTCAATCTCTCCCTACATTATAACTTGATATAGTTAATACTATTTGTCCTTAGCATTTATAAGCATTAAAAAGCACCAATGACGTTGTAAAAGAAAAAGCATTGTTTTTTAAATTATTATTATTATTTCTGGTGAAAAATGTGAATATGCGGAATTCAACCTGCATCTGATTTTTGTTTAAACACGGGAGCTGAGCATAGTCTTCATTTCTAACACTGAAGATCTGGGCCAAGATCTTCAAAGACTAGGTGCTTAACTTACACTTCCGACTCCAAATTTAGGCACATAATATAAATTGGCCTGATTTTCAAAAGGGCTGAGCATGCAGAAGCTTTTAAGGAACCATGGCTTCAAGGCACCATGAGCCAGGTAGGGATAGCTGGAGTGAAGCATACTCCAGACACACACCCTAACTGCCCCAACATGCCCCTTCACCAGGGCCTGTGGGGAAGGAGGTGAAAGAGCTGGTTATGAAATTACTTACCTTACAATAAACAGTGGTTCTTAAAGATGTGTTGTCCAGCTGTATTCCACTTGTGGTGTGCATGCACCCAAGATTAGAATCTTTTGGCCAGCTTCTCAAGGAAGCTGCCCATGCTGCCTGAGCCCTAATAAAATAAATCCTAATCTGAGCTGCGGGATATAAATTGGCTAATTTATAACAGAGTCTAATACAGACTGACATCTACTTTGATAGTCTCTGCATTGAAATGGCCTGGCCCTATCAACATGTCTGCATATACTATGAAGAGTCTTGAGAGACTCAAAATGTAAATTCTAAAGTAAATAATTAGCTAGTGCTCTAAGGACACAAAATATATGTAATGTAGCCTCCCCCTCATTGGTATGTGGTTTGACAGAAAGCAGATAAGTATCTTTGGTTCAAATGAAAACCAGTAACTACCTTAGGTAATAATTTGGAATGGAGCCTATGTGTGACCTTATCCTTATGAAAAATTGAATATGGAAGGTCTGCCATAAGAGCCTTATTTTCCCAAATTTCTGGCTGATGTAATTGCTACAGAAATGCTGATTTTATGGATAAATGTAGCAATGAGTAAGTTACCAAAGGCTCAGATGGGGATCCCATCAAACTCTATAGGGTCACATTGAGGGTCGAGAGAGGGTAAGTCTCCCCAACTTGGGGGAAAACAAATGCAAAGCCCTTTAGGAATTCTCCCATACGGTGGGAGAAAATTGTGCAACTCTGGCAGCATATGTAAGCCTGGTGGAATCTTTCCTGTTCAATCAATCAAAATGTTTTGAAGATCTAAAGGACATGATCTCTCCATATCTGTCATCCATCCAGAATGTGAGGTGGAAGAAAGATGGATTCAGATGCAGGATGCTCCATCTTCCTGGGAGATCAAGTTGAAAAGAAGAGACAAGTGTTTTGGAGGGTATGTTGATAGGCTCATCAGACCCAAGTACCAAAACTGAATTAGCCACATTGGAGCTCCTGCCTGATCTCTTTCAAAAGCATTGTCATCAGCAGGATGGGTGCATATCATCTGGGTGCATATCAGCAGAATGGGTGCATATCATCAGTAAAATGAAGAATGTATCTGATAAAAAACCAAGCAGAATTTGGGTAATTTCTTGTTCTCATCTTTGTAAAGAGGTCTACTGATGATTGACCTCATTCCTGGGAGATGCTTCATACTACGGACTCTCTGATAGTCAACTCATGGTCCATGGGGAACTGTCTGCTCAGGCAGTCTGTCAATGAACTGCCCTAAGTGCTAAGAGGCTTATGTGCAACCTCTTTTCCTTCTGGGTCCATTAGCACTGAACTTGATGGCAGTTGAAAGAAGCTCCCCATCATACAAGGGATGCATCAGTCACAAGGAGTTTGGTGGGAAGAACAAACCAACCTTGCAGACATGACTGGGATCTTTCCACCAATTTACGAAGGGAAGGATATTGAGGGGAACTAGCACTGACTTGATAGGTGTCCATTTGGTATATACACCAATTTCAGACAGACTGCCATATAGCATAAGTGAAGGTTAGCATGCTGCATGACAAATCTACATGAAGCCATGTGCCTGGGGAAACTCAAACAGGTTCTCACTGAGGTATGTGATTGATTCGGTAGCTTGTTAATGAGGATTGTCATAGATTTGAGAAAGGTAAACTTGAGGCAGTTAAGCTCTGGCTGTGAAGGAGTCTATCACCAGAAAAATTCCTAAGGTGCATAATCCTTCTACAAAGGTTTTTCATTTTGACTTATTTAATAGCGATGTGTGAATAAACTGGGCAAAGCAAGTTACAGGATTCTTCACAAAAATTACACAACAGAAGTAAAGTCAAAGCATAATAAAGGAACAAGGTTTTCTCCTTATCATAGCTCCACTTTATATTCTGTTTCTTGTTTTGTTTCACATTGCTTGCATTCGACAGAATATGAAAGGAGCAGGAAAGGACATGTATTTCCCATAGTTCCCCTGTGCAAAGGGTAAAAAATATGCTGAGAGTGCAGTACAGGAGAAAGTTCATACACCCTCATTTAGCAGAATGTATAGTAGCTACCCCTGGAACTATTCCCACATAACAAAATGAGGACTGATCCATGGATTTCTTGAAGCCATCTCTATTGCTAATCCAGCTGTCATCTTAGCTCTAGCATGATCTGTTGGCTCCCATCCCTTAAAGTCATGAAGTCATGTTTACAAGGATTAAAGGAGTCTTTTCTACAAACAACTCTCTAAAAAACTAATATTGGCATTGCTGGAAAGAAAAGAGAAAATGCTAAACACAATGGTAAGTAAACCAGGACAATCATGTTGGAGTGGGGATGAGGAGAACGGAAGTATTGGAGAGAAAGGGCATTAAAACTGAAAATCAGTTTAAAAAAAAAGATTGAAAAAGGTAAGACAGTTACTAACTAAAATACACTAATGGTCAATAAGGTACTCATACAGCTGGTGGTCAACTGAGGGGAGGATAAAGACTAGTGCAGGATAGAAATATTTGAGTTAGGGGAATACCAGAAGAAGACAAGTCTGAAAACCTAACTGTATTTCCAGAGATGTTAATACATATTTTAACAAGGGTGACCCCAAGACACCCTTTATGTCTGCCTCCAACAGAACTTCAGCAACATAAATGTATAATATTTAGATAGGTAAAATAACCTCCTCTTTCCCCTCCCTCAAACTGGGGAAGTAAATAATTAGAATTCAAAGTATTAGATCTGCATCTAAACTGTCCTCAGCACAACTGAGTGAGGTGGGGGTTAAAGCTAGTTATAAGGCCAGCCACCTTTGCAGCTCCTGGATCCTGTAGCAACTGGGGATTGGATTAGTCCCTGTTATAAATTACAGCAGCCCCAGAGTTTCCCCAATTTACTCCTGGCATTGTAAGGGGCTGTTTCAATAACTACAGATCCAAGGCTTAAGGTAGCACAAAAGCCATAACTCTCTTTCCTCTTATACCTATATCCCCTGTGCTAGTGATTGGGAGGGAGGATGGCAGCCCCATGGCAACTTGGAAGAGGTAAGGGTGGTAAAGGGGGTGTCCTTGGTCTGCTAGTTACAGCTGCTTTCCATTACTAGATGGATGCAAAGCAGTCATAGTGGGGAATGGAGTCTGGCCATAAATATATATTCCCTTTTTCCTCCCCACCCCAGCAAACCAGTGATACAGTTCATGACTGTAAACATGTTTTTACTTTACTGCTAAGATGTAAAATACCATGAACTCTTATGTGTTCTGACTGTTGCTAACCAAAGATAATTTGCTCTAGCATGTTTTGCTATAACATTTATACATTTTTTAAGGAAAATGTAAATAACAAAAATTAAGCAGCACATTTCTCACTACATATATTAATACAAACAACAGTGACTCAAGATGACACTTCAGTAATAATATAATAAATAAATATAATATAATATAAATACCTTACAAAAGCTCCTTTGTAAAAGTGCTATTTTAGCCAACAAGTACAATTATGCTATTCGACTTGCACACACCAACAGGGCTGGCTCTAGCTTTTTTGTTGCCCCAAGCAAAAAAAAAAAGGGCGGCAGCCGCAAGGAGCACGTGGAGGCTCGCATGGGGGGAAGGGCACTGCAGCCCGCTTGCAGCTGGACAAGAGGGGCTCCCCCCTCCGGCCTTGGGGTGCCTCTCCTGGCTTGGCAGGCGGAGCCCCCGGGGGCTGCAGGAGGTACTGGCTCAGCCACTCCTTTAAAGGCGGCTCCGCTGGGCCGGGCTCAGAGTGGCGCGGGAGGTGGAGGCCGGTGCAGGCGGCGGGGAGTGGCGCGTCCCGGGGAGCCCAGTGGCACGATGAGCGGTGGGGATCATTAGTTCCTGCCCCCCCGATCCGGGGTCCGTGCCCCTGTAGGGCTGGGCTGGGACTGGCGGAGCGCAGGTTGCTGGCCGGGGGCTCCAGAGCTGCGGACCAGGCTGCCAAAGTGGGGAAAAAAAAAAAAGAACCATGGCAGGGCGGCGGAATGTGCCGCCCCAAGATTGGCCGGAATGCCGCCCCTTACAATGTGCCGCCCCAGTCACATGCTTTCTCGGCTGGTGCCTGGAGCTGGCCCTGCACACCAAAACCATTTGGCGTTTGCCCCTCAGTCCACTAGAACATACTCTTGTGAAGTCTGATTAAAGGTGCCGTGTGATAAAAATCAGTGTTAGACTTCCCTCCCCAACACTACACAAAAGCAAATAATTTCCAGTAATCTTAATTTTTTAGCTTACTGAAACACGATTACGCATTATTTTAAAAGAAAGTTTATAAATCTTAGTTTTTATACCATGACTGTCACCACAGTATTTCAACTTCAGGCTTTATATTACCTGACTTATTACCAAAGAACACTGATTATTTTTGAAAGTACCTACAATAAAAGGCAGTAAAATCTGGTGTCAATAATCTAATAAATAATTCAAAAGGGAGGAATTCCTGTAAATAAAATACAACATAATCATTAAGGATTCTATTGATTTAGCTAGACTGTTAAATGAATTGTATTGTTGAGATGTCTTTTGCTATGGCCTACATTTTCAGAGCTGTATACAGGGGAAGTCTATATCAAATGCAGTTCTGCAAGAGTCTTCCTTTTTTTTTTTTTTTTTTGCAAAGAAAAAGTACTTGTCCCAGTGTATTTTAAAAATCTACAAAGTTGTGCTTTACTCTTCTGGGTCTGATTTGCTGAAAATATTGTTCGTTAACCTAAGTAGGAATAGCTTCTGAAATATTATACACTCATGGTTTTTAAAGGATGAAATAAAATTTTTAAAAAAGAGCTTGTAAACATATTTCTAGAGTTTTTCCCCTACTACTTTAGGACAGTGTACTGTGAGATTATCTGTTGATATGAAAGTTTCCGGTCAACTATATCAAATGGGAAATCATTGAGGCCTCACTATAAAACAACAAGACTGAACAACAACTGAGCTAGTAAATGTGCATTGGGGATTTACAATTTCTTTTGCAACTTGCTATCTTTTTATCATGCATGAAATAAACAGGAAAATGTATATTCAAATCCTAGTGATCTCCCTTCCACTAACACCAAAATATATATAATGCCACAAAAGGGGAGGGAAAGGGGTGGGGAAGGGAGGGAAGAGTTGCTTTCACCAAAAAGTCATTTATGTGCCAAATTCTCAAGTCTAAAAAACACTTTTAATTAAAAAAAAAATTTAAAAAACCCCTGCATGCGTTTAATTTCCTGCAATGATTTTGTTTTATACATCTGTCAGTTCAGGGTATTTGCACATCAACAGAGCTGGTGGCTTGCCATCTCTGTTGCATGCAATTGTCTGATAACCCCCTACTGTTCAGGGCTATCCTGACTTCCAAATGGCAGTTTGACACATCTCCAGCAATGCTCCTCAGGAGCCTTCTTCTAAAGAAAGAGGGCTTTGTTTTTTGTTTTTTATTATGCTTTTGAGATTTTGTAAAATTAATATTTCCCGACATCCTCAAACCAAAGGATGATGTGTCTTAACACTTTATTATACAGAATATTTTGGATCTGCAATCAGCTGTTGCTAAATAAAACACAATGGGAATCCCCTTAGTTGAGAATATAAGTTTCACTCTCCATGTCCCCCTAACTGCCAGCTCAGAAATGAAAATACTTTAAAAAGGGAATACTTAAATAAGCAGCTTCCATTAAAATGTGCTTAAGTGGGTAGAAACCAAATGGAATGTCAGTTTCTTTCAAAGGACCTTATTCGACCATTTAATGAGTCTTCATAAATAATAATGAAGACCACCTTTTTTAGGGCATAATTGTACATATGCCTCTCTTTCTTTCCTCCATGGCCTACTTTTATTGTAGGTCACAGGACAAGGTGGGGAGAACAGCATTTGGGCACTTGCTACTTCCCCTACTATGCTTTCTGGTGGGCAGTGGGTGGAGCTTGTGAGGATGAGGAAGCTCCATAAAGTTTAGGGCTGACACAAATTTCTTCCCTCTTGGGCAATGGGGGAGCCAGGGATGAGACTGTGACTCACAATCTCATCCTTGCTCTTTTGCTGAGAACTATGTGGTGCCCATTACTGAAAGCTTCTGGCAAACCCACAATTTAGCCCACGCAATGCAACATTTAATTACGGTAGAACCTCAGAATTATGAACACCAGAGTTATGAACCGACTGGTTAACCACACACTTCATTTGGAACCAGAAGTAAGCAATCAGACAGCAGCAGAGGGGGCGGGGGAAAGAAAATACAGTACACTACAATACTGTGTTAAACATAAACTACTAAAAAATAAAGAAGAACAGGAGTACTTGTGGCACCTTAGAGACTTCTTTTTGCGGGTACAGACTAACACGGCTGCTACTCTAAAAAATAAAGGGAAAGTTTAAAAAAATTGACAAGGTAAGGAAACTGCTTCTGTACTTGTTTCATTTAAATTAAGATGGTTAAAAGCAGCATTTTTCTTCTGCATAGTAAAGTTTCAGAGATGTATTAAGTCAATGTAAAACTGTAAACTTCTGAAAGAATAACCATAATGTTTTGTTCAGAGTTACGAACATTTCAGAGTTACGAACAACCTCAATTTCCAAGGTGTTCGTATCTCTGAGGGTCTATTGTAGTTCTTGATTATCTATTATGTAAATAGCATATCAGATAAAAAATATATTATTCCAATACACCTTTGTGTGTGATGAATACTTTACAAATGGAGCAAATAAATATCTTTTACTGAAATGTATTCTGCTCAGATGTCATTTGACAAAAAAAGTAAATCTTGTCACTGTAAACCAGTGCACTTAGTTTCTCGATCATCATATCTTAAATAATGTATTCTAATGAATACATCTGTGTATGATAGATATTTCAAAGGAATGTTATCAGCATTCTTCAAAATTCACTGCATATTACTGGGACAAATGACAAATATTTACAAAAGGGGTTTGGTCCATCTCCTACTAGTTTATTAGATAATCTAAAGAGCTAAATAATGGCAATCCAATTTACTTTTTCTGATAGGTTATGCCAAGATGGGTTAACCAGTTTCCATTATTTCCAAATCATATGACGACAATCAAGAGTATTAATGAACAGAAACATATTATAAAATTATTGTGTATCACTGTGTAATGATCTCACATTAACAGGTACAAATTCTCCAACAGCAAAAAAAGCTGATTGTAATAATCACAGATTGAAGATTTTTTAATCCTGAAAAAGGACATTTTCTGTTCTGTATACATACAAAGAGCACAGTATTACTTATTAGTGCATTAATTTAAAATTATTTTCTAAAGCATCCATCTTCCAAATTTTGGGAGGTTATATCAAAAATCTATGTTTAAACAAACATTAGGAAAAGAAGAAAATTATCCAGAAAGGAGGAGGCAATGGAAAAAGAAAGAGATATAATGACAAACATAGTATAGCCTTGCAGTAAGTCTTGAAAAGACATGGGTGGCCATACTCAGGGGAAGTTACACAGGCAGAATGCCAGAAATATGAAGAGAGTTCCCTTAACCAATTCATACAGAAACTCGGGAAGAAACCCAGTCAACCGCAACTGTCTTGAAGGGACATGGTGGTGAGGAATGGTCACTCAAGTACCTCAGGCCTATGGCCTCTGTTCAACAAAGCAAAGCAGATAAAGCTAAAGAAGATATCTCATTAATGTTAGTGGACTTTAGATTGGGCTCTTAAGCATAAAGGAGGTGATTAGCTTTAAGGAAGTGATTAAGTCTCACTGAAGTTAACACTTATGTATGAAGATTTCCTTCAGAGTAGAGCATGTTCATTTATGTTTCAAACCAGGTTTTGAAACATAAAACTTTGTTCCAGAACTTTTCACTCTTTCTCAAGTTGTCTTCACCAAACTCTGATCACCTTTGATCATCTTGTGTTTCAGCATGTCATATTTTCTTTCAGGTTACTCTTCTAGTCCACGTTAAGTTTTTGAACTAGTATGAACAATATTATGTTTCTCAAGTTCTTCTACAATTCCTCAAATGTTATGTATCCTGTTTACTTCACCTGCTTGATATGATTTTTTTTTTTCTGTTTTACTAAAGTTGGTAAGTCTGTCTCCTACCTTTTTGCACTGACAACGAACTGTATTGTGCTGCAGTTTTCATAATATGGCACCAGTTCAGGGAAGCATTCCTATTCAAGTTTCAGGGTAGCAGCCGTGTTAGTCTGTATCCTCAAAAAGAACAGGAGTACTTGTGGCACCTTGTTAGTCTCTAAGGTGCCACAAGCATTCCTATTCAAGACAGGATATAACACAAGCTTAACTTTAAGTATGCATTTAAGTCAGGAATCAATGGGACTTGAGGACAGACTTGAAGTTAAGCACAATCAATTAAGTGCTGTCCTGAATGTGAATCAACTTAAAAACATGCCTAACTGCTTTTGTGAACCAAGGACTGTGTACTTGGGGCTGATTTTCATAAGCAACTCTACTGGAGAGGTAGGAGCTTAGGAATTTTTGAATACCGTGCCCATTGAGAAATGCCTAATTAAAACCAAGATATTATTTTGATTTGGCTCTCAATGATGGGATAACCTTATTACTTTTTTATGTCACGTACACAGCAATAAGAAGATACAATGGTAGATTTTCATTTCCAGCCAAATATCTATAAACTTTTGTTAGCAACTGTATATTTTCCTTCATTTAGCAAGCACTATTTGCCAAGACTAAAAAGAGGTGAACACCACCACATTGTGCTGGGGTCATGAAAAGTACCAATATTTCCATCACGAACACTTCCTAATGGACTACTGTTAACATCTGGAGAAGCTACTGAGACAATAACCAGGATCTTCAGCTTTCAAACAAGCTCATTTTAACCTTTTAGTTAGATGAGAAGTTTTACTAGCCTAAACCACCAGTCACTTCAAATTTGCCTACACAGTTCTGTGGAGTGGCTTACAGCAGCAATAAAGTATACATTACATAGTACTGCAGAGGACCACATTCTAATCTTAGGTTTCAGAGTGGTAGCCGTGTTAGTCTGTATCAGCAAAAACAACAAGGAGTCCTTGTGGCACCTTAGAGACTAACAAATTTATTTGGGCATAAGGTTTCGTGGGCTAGAACCCACTTCATCAGATGCATGGAGTGGAAAGTACAGTAGCAGGTATATAGATATATATATATACATACACATAGTACATGAAAAGATGGGAGTTGCCTTACCAAGTGGGGGGTCAGTCTAACGAAACAATTCAATTAACAGAATACCAAGGGAGGAAAAATCATTTTTGTAGTGGTAATGAGGGTGGCCCATTTCAAACAGTTGACAAGAAGGTGTGAGTAACAGTAGGGGGAAGTCTCTACACAAAAGAATAAATGGACACAAATCTGACATCAGGAATTATAACATTCAAAAACCAGTAAGAGAACACTTCAACTTCCCTGGTCACTCAATAACAGACATAAAAGTGACAATTCTTCCACAATAAAACTTCAAAAACAGACTCCAACGTGAAACTGCTGAACTGGAATTAATTTGCAAACTGGACACTGTCACATTATGCCTGAATAAAGAGTGGGAGTGGATGGGTCATTACAAAAACTAATTTTACCATACTAATTTCCTCCTACTATTACTCGCACCTTCTTGTCAACTGTTTGAATGGGCCACCCTCATTACCACTACCAAAGTGATTTTTCCTCCCTTGGTATTCTACTGTTAATTGAATTGTCTTGTTAGACTGACCCCCCACTTGGTAAGGCAACTCCCATCTTTTCATGTACTATGTATATATATACCTGCTACTGTATTTTCCACTCCATGCATCTGATGAAGTGGGTTCTAGCCCACGAAAGCTTATGCCCAAATAAATTTGTTAGTCTCTAAGGTGCCACAAGGACTCCTCATTGTTTTTATTCTAATCTTAGTCATATCCAGTCTTTCCACTGACCGCAAAGAGGTTAGAGAAGTGTAACAGAGCAGAATTTGGCCAAAAATCATATGAGCGATTTAAGAATTATTTAGAGGCAGTTTCTAATGTTTTATTTCCTTTGTAATTCCTGTTTTCATTTTAGCAATCAATTTCTGTATTTGAAACCAATATATATGTTGGCAGAACAATTTATACTATCTTTAGTATATAATGTGCCTTATATGAAATGAGTTATCACTATTGCTTGCATATCTTACTGATGCTTGTCTTTAAAAATGATTTTCTCATTATTATGCAGTAGTACAGTAGCTCAATAGTCAGTAGTCAAGTACCCAGTAGCCAAGTGCATTTATAGAAGCCTTTAAGGAAAATTTGCTATGATATTTATTTATTTCAATTTATACAAAAATTAAGAATGTCATCTAAAGCTCTGGGTACGCTTGATGCACCATTCACAATAAACAGACTCCTCTCACTGCTTCAAGAACACAGTACATCAACCTTAGCAAAAATATAAAACCACCTAAACTCCCAAGAAACGCAAACTCATCAGAGTCCCTGCTCACCCTCCACATTATCCAACTTCACAAGCCTCCGACTCCTCGCAAGCCAGAGAGGGGAAAAAAGGGGCTCAGTGAACAAACTCGTTCTATTATGGACCAAGGAAGGGAGTGAATTCCAAAGGCAGAAGTGCCCTTACAGAGAACATCCAACGTTTGCACATGAAGTTTTGTTTCCCATTAGCACCAGAAGAAATATGCATGTACTGGCCTTGTTTCCTATATGCCAGCAAAACAGTATGTGTGTATGAAGCAGGGGCCCAGCAGCATTAGCAGCCCATAACTCTCATGCCACCAGAGGTCTGTAGCCAACCATCATAGCCCCAAAAGTAGTCAGGGCTGGGTGGGAGATGCACTGTTTCACACATCTTCCAGCTAACTGTCACTGATAGGTCTTATATGGAACCTAAGCTGGAATTCAAAGCTGCCTTTTCCTGATGAAACCCCAGGGAAAGGGGGTAGCAGTACAGCTGCTGCTCTTTCCAAGAGGTGAATCTCTCCCCTGTAGCAGTTGTCCCCATGTGTCACTATTGTATATACAAAATGTGGAATCCTCTCCCCATTGAGTCAATGCCAAAACTTCCATTGACTTCAACAGGGCCAGAACTTCACCTAAAATCTCTTCTTGTAAGTACAGTACTGTATGAAATGGTCAGAATCATAAAATGGAATAATCATTTCATGCTTTCTATAATGAGACTCTCTGGGAAGGACTAGCTTTATATTTTAGTAAGTAGTTTCTACTTTGCAGGCACGTTTCTAGAAAAGCACAGTTTGATTTGAATAAGCAAAGCCACTCAGACTATATACTGAAGTTTGCATGATAAAATAGCTGGCACTGTTAAATAATTATTAATTCATTTTCAGTACACTTGCCATATAAATTTGATTTACAGTAGAAGAAATAATTCCATTTAGGTCTGATCATTTGAAATTCTGGCATTGCACTGGTGTGTGCCTGTCAGATAGCTGAACATCCCCAGGGATTTTTATTATTAAATGTTTATATAGCACCATAACTTTGCATGGTATTTATGAAATTCCCCCTACTTCCTGTTTTTGGTGAGAATCAGAAACATCACAAGGACACTCTGGCTTATAGTTTTTCCTTATTCCTCAACAGGAAGTATAAATGTAATATATATCTAAAATCCTTTACTGAAATTAATTGTTTAGCAGTAGTATATATCTTTAAGATGTTCCCCCTTTTAGGTTCAGGAATGACATCAATCATCCTGCAGTAAAATTCAAAACTTGTAGCAAAGCTTCCAAGGATCATTTAAATTCTTCTCTAAAATCTTTGGGTGTGTTTCGTGATTGTATTATTCCAGTTCTACAGTGATGTGATTTAACTGAAGAAGATGGAGTTACTTCAGTATACAACTGGGGTAATGCAATGGTAAATCAGGCCCTTAGTTGAAAATTATCTCTAGCTGCTGCAGAAGTGTCTGAAAATCTGTTTTATGTTTATGTATTAGTTCTGTTAACTCATCTGCATGGTCTGAGGTTAGAGGATTTATGTGGTGAGGCAGGAAACTATCTAGGGTGAATAACTTTAGTGCAATGGGATTCAGGACCTTTGTAAAATACCAGTGCTCTCACGACGGTGCCCCAAACTAATAAGTAGAATTGAGACTTTGGAATTTGTCTTTAAACAGCAATAATTGCTTAATTTCACATTGACTTTAGAGAGGTTGTGCATAACTAGGGATTTTTGTTGGAGCTAAATGTTCCAGTTTTTCAACTATGTTTGATGTTCAGTGATCCATATATTTTATGTTAATATAAATGTGTTGTTAAAGTAATTGAAATGGTTTCTCCTCTCATTCACACTTGTTTTGCACAAGTGTAATTTCCAGGATTTCAATGGAGCCCCTTTGTACTTCTTTAATGAGAGGAAAATCAGGACCATTTAAATTTATGTTTAATGTATTGCTTACATATAAATATGTAACCAGAGGAGTAATTCCTTGTGTGAAAACAACTGAAAATTGTTCTTTCCAAAAAAAAAAAAAAAAGGCCACTTTTTAGAATAACACTTGCATGCGTAAAATGTAGCAAACACAACTATTTTGATTATAATCTTAGCATTTCCATTGCTACTATGACAATATATTTGTGAAAAGAAAATAAATATGCAAAAAAAATAATAAATCTGTAAACATATTGGAATTATGGAGACGAGACAAAATATCCAACCGTGCAAAATGTTTTGCAATTTTTTCTGTAAATTGGTCTGAATCGTGGGGCTTTGAATACCACCAAAATCAACATGCATTACAATAATTCTTCAGTAACTCTACGCAATTTCCCCCCTGCACAGATATAAAGCATTAAAATCTGTGAACTGCAGCTAGCTAAATCTTGTTATTTATACCAGATCTTCTGTTGTTTTGGACACCCCAAGCCTTTGCCTACAAATGCCATCTATACAAATATTTAACAGAGTCATTAGGCTCTGGGGAGAAAATTATCCTTTGGAAGTATGAGAAAGAACTAACAAAAATAAAAATGTGTTTCAATAAATTGTTATTTCAGAAACTTAGAAACCATAGCTCCATAATGCAAGATGCTGAAACGACTCCGGAGAAGTGGTGAGAACCATCAGCTCCTAATTAAGTCAAACAGGAGGTACAGAAGGGGCTCAGTACCTTGTAGGCAGGACATTATAGTTAGTCTTGGTAATCTTTTTTTCCCCCCTTTATTTTTAAAAATAATTTCATCAAATCATTATTTTTAAGCATTTTGTTTAAAACTATTTAAATCCACATTATGGGGGGAGGAGTCAAACAATTATTTAATGACAGCAGCCATTATGTTTCAAAAAGTTAAAGCTTTATAACCATTAAAACTCATATTGTCAACATCAGATGCCAAAATACAGAAAATAAATATCCTTAAATGAAACTCTAATAAATTCTCAAACAGCATTTTTTCTTACTTTGCCTATATTTAAATTTTAGTTATTACCAATGGAAATATTTGTCAGTTGGCGTGTGTATGGTGAAATCAACATTTACCAATAAAAATCTAATTCTTCTAAGCCTAATTATATTTGTGGAGAAGCCCAATCAGAAGAATACATTTGTCTTGCATACGGCATAGAAACAAAATAGACGTAAACATTGTTGTTTGATCACATTGACAGAGTTTTGGGGCTTCACCCTTATAGCAGTCTGTCCATCAGTTGGCACACACAGCAAAAGATAAACAAATTTACTAGTACAAAATATCACAAATAGATAATGTTAATGTGATAAGACACAAAAGACACAAAATAATATGGCAAGTTATCAATGGAGAAGGAAGGCAAACTCAACATTTGTAGAATTAGCCATTAAAAAGAACCAGTAAGACACAGAGTAGACAGGAAAGATAAGAATAATACCTCTTTAATACCTTTTTGCAATGATATGTATTAAAACAATAAGATGTTGTTACAAATTTACTTATGTACGTATCATGGTATACCAACATTTTATTTTGGTTAGACTGGAAAAGTGCTGTGCACTACCAGCACAAAAAAACATGGTCTACTTCTATTTTTTTTTAAACTAAACAAAACTTAAGCTAATTACATTCAAGTTGTTGATCTGGTATAACTACCTATTTTTCATAATTAATGCTCTGCAAGCCCCAAAGTAGCTAATTACTTACTAAAGGATAATGTTAATGGTGGAGCACTAAATAGCTTTTTCGGGTGATTAAACACTGATGTGAGGTTGAGGAGTTTGATAACAACTAAAGCCACTTATTGAAAGCACAGTCCAGTGCCATGTACATTTTTCCTATAAGGCGACTAGAAAAGAGAAAACTCATCCAGCTTTAACATATATATTTGGGGAAGGGAGTTAGAGGAGCTTTAATTTGAAGCTTGAGTTAGAAAGTTCTGTGCTGTTGCTTTCTTGGACTTTCCATTCATGTCAAATTGAGGTGTGGGTTAGGTGAATATTTATTCAAAGAGGTACAGAAAGGAATAATTGTTTTAGGAAGTAAACTGTATAGAAAAAAGGGTGATTTAATTTAACATATGCTATGCATGCCATGCTATGTTAAATTAAATGTAGTCAGTAAGGATATGGTCCCAGTAAGGATTTCAGGATCATTCGGAGTTGATATTGGAACCCTTCATTCCTGTGGATTCATTACAACAGATGAGGATGGCTAATTTCAATCTGAATATAAGGGACTTGGGAATGGCTGTCTACACAGAAACAATCAGAGGTGAACAATGCTCGTGGAGGAATCTTAGAAGCAGACAGTTCCGGGGCGAAGGGTTGGCTGGAATGACTTTTGTTTCTCTGGCCCACACTACAAACTTTGGTTGGCACAAGATACGTTGGCATACAGCTGACAAAGTTTGTACATCACTTGGGCATGTGCATACTTGACTGCCTGTATGTCAATGCAAGGTGCGGTGCACTACAGGTAGATAACTCAATGTGCCATCCAGCACAATGTCTTTGGGGAAATTTTTGCTACATATTGTGAAAAATAGAAATGACTTTCCCAGGGATCTTTTGGAGTGTGGACTCAAGTTTCCAGCATGCAACTTTCTCCATCCCATACTGCTATACATATACCATAATTTTGTGCCATTTTTTGAAAATCCCACAAATCTGCATGGCATTTTTGGTGCCCACCATCTCTGACAGAAGCCTGGAATCCATACAGCTTTGCACTACGCTCATGGTCGTTGCAAATACTGGATGAATGATTCTCCTGTACAGGACCGGCTCCAGGGTTTTTGCCGCCCCAAGTGGCGAAAAAAAAAAATCCGCTATTGCGATCGACAGCAGCTCCACCGCGCCGCTTTCTTCTTCGGCGGCAATTTGGCGGCAGGTTCTTGCCTCCGAGAGGGACAGGGACCCTCCGCCGAATTGCCGCTGAAGAGCCCGACGTGTCGCCCCCTCCCCTTGGCCGCCCCAAGCACCTGCTTGCTCAGCTGGTGCCTGGAGCCGGCCCTGCTCCTGTATTTGCAGACACACAGGAAGTGTTACAACAATGAGGACATGACAATTTCTTCGAAGACAGTTTGCAAAGGGACATAGCAAAAAACGATTCAAGGCTTTTGGTGTTCATTGAGCAACTGCAGATGGTGGAGCGCTGCTTCTGGCCCGAAGAAATGGGCACTGACTGGGTGGCTGCAGAACTTTTGGATGTGAAAGGCCACATTCCTGGATCTATGTGCTGAGTTCACACCAGCCCTTCAGCTCAGGAACACCCTAATCAGAGCTGCATTGGCAGTGGAAAAGCAAATGGTGATCACATTCTGGAAGTCTGCAATGCCAGATTGTTACTGGCCAGTGGGAAATAATTTTGGAGCTGGAAAATCCATAGTAGGGACTGTTATCATACAAACATGTAACGTCATTAATTGTCTCCTGCCACACATCACTGTAACTCTTGGCAGTATTACTTGAGGGCATTCTGTGCCAAAAAAATTAAAATTCTGTGCACAATATTTTAAAATTCTGCAAAATTCTGCAAATTGTATTTGTCAAATAAATGTGGATGCTCCAGCATGGCACTGAGGAGCACAGGCCACTGGCTGCACAGAGGTGGGACATCACTGTTCAGCTTCCCCACCCCCGAGGACATGGACTCAGTGGTGAGGCTGCACCCAACCCTGACACAGTGCAATGATGGGGCCTGCCCCAGAAACACCCCAGGGCCCTGACCCTCCATGCCAGGTGCACCAGGTAGGCTCAGTAAGACAGGATCCAAGTGTGGAGGGGCTTAGTGTGGGGGGGATCCAGGTGTGGGTTGAGAGGGTTCTGTGTGGGGCAATTTGGGTGAAGGCAGCTCAGTGTGGGATCTGGGTACAGAGGGGCTTGTTGGAGGGTTCTGGGTGCAATCGTAATGGGACTCTGCAGGGAGGTCCAGGTGAAGGTGGTTGGGTCTCAGAATAGGGGATAGAGCTCTGGGGGCGTAGGGGGGTCTGGGCGTGTAGGGCTAAATAGTGGGTCCAGATACTGGGGAAGTGGTGCTCAGTGGGGTGGGGATCCAGGTGCAACTGGTTGGGGCTAGATAGGGTGGGGATCTGGGTATGGGTGGTTCATCAGGGTGGTCCAGGAGCTGGGGGAGTGGGGCTTATTGGGGAGGTTCTGAGTGCAGGGGGATGAGGCTTGGCAGGACGGTCTGGATATGAGGGAGTCTTGATGCACGGGGGTTGGGCAGATGGGGGAGTAACTCCCTGTACAGGGATCCTTCCCCCTGCAACTGAGGAGTGATGGGCACAGGAAGAGTGGGTGTGGGTGTCTGCAGAGCTTCCTGAAGCCAGGGGAGAAGTCTGGGGGTAGGTCTGACCCGGCGCCAGATGCCGTGCAGGGGAAGAGGAAATCCTGTTCTCCCCAGTCCAGCCTGGCACGTGGTAGGAGCCACCAGCCGGGTCTTCCCCAGTTCTGCCTTCTGTCCCACAGTGATTTACCTCTTTGCTTGCTGCCTTGGACACACAAAACATACTTCAGGGGAGGGTCACATGACAGCTCTTGTGGCTTCTCTTTGCTTCCCAATCAGAAAGTCATTTTTCTGCAGGGAAGCAAAGAAATCTGCAGGGGACAAGAATTCTGCAAATGCGCAGCGGCGCAGAATTCTCCCAGGAGTGCAGCATGCAGGACACAGTGGATGGAAGTGCATCTATGGAGTTCCAAAACTGTGGTGGGGTGATAAACAGCACACATATCCCTGTTTTGGCACCAGCCTACCTTACCACAGAGTACATCAACAGAACAGGCTATTTTTCTATGCTTATGCAAGCAGGTATGGATCACCAAAGATGCTTCACTGATATCACTGTGGGCTGGCCAGGGAAGGTGTATGATGCTAATTTCTTTGCTCTGAGTAGAGCAGAAGATAAACTGACAATCAAGTTAAATTATTCAAAACCACGTAGCAATTTACAGTGTGGATAAATATTAACCAAGCACTAGGTTAAAACCAACATAGTGATTTCATATATGGCCACAATTAAATCTGAACTCTCTGGCACCGAGAGAGTCACCCAGATAGCAATGGAAAGGCAAATGTGTAAGATATTGCTCCGTGATCACATAACAAATGAGGAGATCAGAAGGCACAGAGGTGACCGATATAGTGCAGGCGATGTACGATGCAAAGCAGAGATATGTGGGTCATGTCGTTCGTAGGCAAGAGAATAGGTCAGTGGTGGGCAACCTGCAGCCTGTCAGGGTAATCTGCTGCTGGGCCACCAGACAGTTTGTTTAATTTTGCATGGCTACCCACGGCTCCCAGTGACTGCGGTTTGCCGTTCCTGGCCAATGGGAGCTGCAGGATGCGGCAGCCAGCATGTCCGCGTGGCCTGCGGCACTTCCCGCAGCTCCCATTGGCCGGGAATGGTGAACCGCAAATGCAAATGTAAACAAACTGTCTGGCAGCCTGCCAGCAGATTACCCTGACGGGCCGCTGGTTGCCCACCACTGCAATAGGTGGACAACCTGCATCAGTGACTAGATACCTAGAGACCACAAGTGACCACCGAGCAAACCAAAAATGAGCTGGGCTGATCCCATGACAAAACTCTTTGGCCAGAAATGTAAAGAATGTGCTTGCAACAAAACAAATGGTGTGGCATCGACTTGCGTTCGTGGAGGGACAGCTGAGGACAAGTCAGACAAAGGCGGACAAATCTTAACTCACATCTTCAGAGTTGAAAGTTTATGACTCTGCAATGTGGTTCTCACATACAAACTTCCATTCCTGAACTAAAACACCGATGACCTACCTCCACACCAACCTACCCAAACTACACAAAATGAAGGAAGAAGGCGTTTTTGGCACAAAAATCAGCTCATCCACAGACATAAAAACTCAAGGAAGCAGACACTTGATAAAGGAATCCAAAATGCCTTCCCAGAAAAATGTAAGACCCCACAAGTCTAGAACCAGTCCTGCAGAACTGCCAGGCTGCTTACAGTTCCATACCGTCAAGCAGCAAAAGCTGTGACCAGTTTGTGAACCATGTGGACACAGACCCATGGAAAGTCCCACCTCAAAGTGGCTGACAGGCAGCAGCCTTGTGGCTCCTGATTGCCTTCACACCCTATATAAATCTAAGAGGCATTCCAGAAAGTGTCCAGGCAACAGTGTGGCTCTTCTGTAGGAGCCATGTACATTTATTTTCCCTGCTCCTAAACTCCTGGCTTCAACCGTGGATTGAGTTGGACTTCGCCTCCTGAACCAGAGCCTGAAACCTGACTACAAACTCCTCCACTACTAGCCTCAGATTTGCCCTTGCTCTGATGTGGGTCCCCATTGCCCTTGTTGGGATCCTGACAATATAATTGCATCAGACAAATCATAACTAGTAGCAAAACAAACAGCAGCTCTTATTTAGAAGCTCTCATATAATACTTCATCAGTGCATCTTTAAGCACTTTACAAATAGGAACATCATTATTGCCATTTTACAGATTGGAAAAGAAAGACACAAAGAGATGAGGTAAAGTTAAGTGCTCAAGTTCTCACAGCCAGTCACTGGCAGAATAAGGACTAAATATTGTAAAAGAAGCACAAAACAAGCTATTTTCTTTTGTAAGGCTGTGCCTTCATGCAGCAGAAATTGAAATATAAGTAGTGTGCAGCATCAGCACTTAATGCATAAGAATGGTTAATAAAATTACAATTTATGTGACCTTAAATTGAAATGTGATGGTGTCATTTTTTCAAACCATTCCATTAAGTATTTATTCCAGCCTTTTGGGGATCATAAAGAATTAAATGTTTACTCATTTATGAAGTATTCTCAGATCTATTCCTGTAAGTAATAAATCTATGAGCAAGCACATAACTGTGTAATTGCATGCAATTGCAAAGCAATTACAATAGTGATACACTGTACATTTTAAATGGGAACAAGTTACTGCTATAAAAAGGCAACAGCTTTACATAAATTGTAAGTGAGGGATAGGACAAACTACAAAGAAAACAAAGATATTGCTATTGTGCTCCTGCATCCTACTGGAAGACCTCTAAAGGTTACCGAGGTATTGTATAACTGAGAAAATGATGTTATCGACTGCGAAGTTTTACTCTTACCTTTATTCTCACAGTGACAGTAGCAAGTCCTGGAGGCATAGTTCCTCCACTATCAAAGGCTTCCACTAGAAAGGTAAAGGTTGCCTCTGTGCCAGAAAATGACTCATAATCCAAGGATTTTAAAAGTGATAATTCTCCTGTGAACTTGTTCAATGAAAAAAACAGCAATGCTTCCTGGGTTCGTATCCGATAGGTAACATTTGAACCAAGGTCAATATCCTTTGCCTACAGCAAAAGAGAATTTACTTGAAAACTAAAACTGAGGAGTCACAAGGAAAAACACCAGCTCACAATTTTTACAGGACATACATTTGATTTATTTGATATTACTAAGAACATTTGCTTTCTTCGGTGCAGTTCATTTTTTTTTTTCATAATTTTAATTGTTAATTTTAACAAGATATATTTTTAGTAGGCTTGAGGAAACCAACTTTTTTTTCAAAACCAACTCTGCTAGTCAACAGATGCTGCTTTTAAGATATGTACTACTTGCCTAATTAAGAGATTTGGATTAAAATTTTGGAAGGACATTTGAACTCTTTGGGTCTAAAATAAACTGGCAATATCCATATAGTAGAGCCTCACTGGAGAATGCAAATGTATTTTAGTAATGTAATTGACATTTAAAAAAATCTACATGTAAAGTATTTCAATAGTATTCTACTTATGTTTTGATTTTCCATCATTGCTTTTATTAATTAGTAGAAATGTAAGCTCTATGCTTCTAATATTTTTCACTTGCCTGTCCTACGCCAAATATCACATTTTCACAAAGAGAAAAAGGCTTTAAGGAGGTTTGGGTATCACTTCTCCCCTCACATTTTTAATCGCTTATTTTGGTTTTAATGGCAACCAGTTAGATGAGAACAGCCTCACACAATAAGATTAACAAAATATTTTCTTTGATCCAGAGTGCCTTACCTCTATTCGCAGGAAGACTGTGCCAGGTGGTAGATTTTCTGGAACACACACAGTGTAGGAGGCATTAGTGAACATAGGGCTGTTGTCATCAATATCCAGAACTTTGATTGCCAGACTTAATGTTGAACGGCGGGGGTCCACAGCTCCATCTGTTGCTTCAACAGTAAGTTCATAATAGTCCCTTGTTTCTCTGTTCAGTTTAACTGCTGTGTAAATGCTACCATTTGATGTGATGCGGAAAATATTGTTGAAGTTTACCAAGCTGTAATGTACTTGGCCATTTACTGCAGCATCTGGGTCTGTAGCCTAAAAGAAAAGAAAAAGCCATATTGTTTTAAAATACATTTGAAAGGTATGTGGATTAGATTCAGACATGATCAGTGAGCCTTTTATTCGACTTTCTAATATAAAAGAATCCAAAGGACATTGAAGTCAATGGAATCGTTCCATTGACTTCAGTGGTTTGCGGATGAGCTTCAAGTTTCCACTTACCTGACATGAAAAATTTCATATTGTTACTTTCTATATGGTATTAATTTAGTTTATGAAAACTGTTGGAATAAGTATGGAAGGGATTATCTGGGAAAGTGGGGAAGCTTATTTTGGCCATGTATATTACATCAAAGCTTGTGATTGTTGTTAAACTTTCTTCATTGGGTCTGATGACTTCTTAATTCTTTTGAACAACACATGTAACAGGCCTTGTTTCACTAGTCACAATGAGTTATTTATAATCAACACTTTCAACATATTACATAAAGATCTAAATTTAGCACCTCTTGTCCTCTTAATCTACTTCTGAGCAAAAAATGTTACTGTTGAAAACTAATTATTTTTGAATACTATTCCTTAGATGCAGCTTTGCAAAATCATGGCATTTACCAGCCTTGGCAAAAATTCTATTAACTTGTTGTAGCAGACAATATTGATGATGTGTTTGACCATGGTATAGTATAATTAAACACAAAAAATACATTTTAAAAGGCATTTAAGTTATAGCATTAATCAAAAGAGAGCGGAAGGGCGTATCTAAGTTGCCATAATGCCTTTAACTCAGCCCCTCTTTACCTAGATGTTGCTGCAACCACAAGAGAATGTGTGCATTGTATTGCAAGTCTCTGACTTCAGTTACTGTTAAGGGAATTCATATGCTCAAACTGAGGAAAGAGCATATCAGCTAGACTCTTACCCCATGCTGATAATTCCTCCAATATGGGGGAGTCCCAATTTGATGTAGAACTGGAATAGCCACATCCTATGCAACCTATCTTCAAGCACCGAGTGTAGAGACATAGCAGGATACTGCTGTGTTGTTGTGATCTCTGACGGACATCACTGCTCTTAATGGCAATTTACTGAATGCTCTAAACTATACCAAGTACTAGGCCAATGGAAAATTGATCTCTGAGATTTCCCTGCCTTAGCAATGCCCACTAGCACAACTAAGGCTGGGTCTACACTACCCGCCTGAATCGGCGGGTAGAAATCGACCTCTCGGGGATCGATTTATCGCGTCCCGTCGGGATGCGACAATCGATCCCCGAATCGACGCTCTTACTCCACCAGCGGAGGTGGGAGTAAGCGCCGTCGACGGGAAGCCGCAGAGGTCGATTTTGCCGCCGTCCTCACAGCGGGGTAAGTCGGCTGCGATACGTCGAATTCAGCTACGCTATTCACGCAGCTGAATTTGCGTATCTTAAATCAACCCCCCCCCCCCCGTAGTGTAGCTGTAGCCTAAGAATCTGGGTCTATGTCTTATGAGATGCTCAATCTGAAGAAAAGTATTCAAGAGCCCATTTCTGCTCCTACTAAAAATCAATAGGAAAACTCCAATTTCATTGCAAGTGTCATAGAATCCAGGCTGCATACAAGAAATGAATAATGGTGTGTTCAGTGAGGTAACTTATGTGTTTTAATTTATTGTTACAACTCTTAATATTTTAGTAATTTTCAACACTTTCTCCTTGAAGCGTCATTTCATTTTTATAGTTTATTTACTAGTTATGTTCTTTAAACTTGATTGGTATTTACATGACCAAGACAGTAACATTGTCATGAAAGGTTTATTCTACATTTGCTGGTAGCACTATTTGCAAGCATGTTTTTGTGCATTTCCTTGGCATCATCTCACTAATGTTTAAATATCTTTGAGGTAATTTAAAATAGGATTTAGGATGGCTCAGACCATAAAATCCCTAGTGTGCTAGGTTACTGATTTTAGCACTCAAAATAGTTCTTACAGTTACACTGAGGACTGTGAATAATTTTCATTCACATGGTAAACTGAAATCTAGAGAAAACAAAAAAAAATGTACTAGTTTTTAAATGTTGGGTCTGCAAACTTTGCTAGATAAATTTTTCTAAGTTAGGAATTTCAGTGTACGATACAGGAGATATAGATGAATATTCAGGAGAAAGCTGAAATTAGTCCAGATAAGCACCACAAATTCCAGATACTTCAAACTTTATCTAAATTACTCCAGTCTGAAAAATTGCCCTGGAGTGGAATGCAACACAGAATTGGGCATTTTAATTCCAAACAGGCCTGTAACACTATTCCATGAGGCTGACTTGGGCTTCTCTTTTTATACTTTACACTTCCACTTCCATCTTAGCAAGCAAAGAAGTGAACCAACATAAAAAAAATACTTTAAAATAGTAATCCAACGTTTGTGATTATTTGATTTAGTTCAAGTTTTGGGTAACATTATTTTACTCCTACTAGTGCATCCAACCCATACACATGATATTCTAAATATTAGCAAAATAAACTTGCCTACATATAAGTGGTGTCCATTTTATTTTTTATTAGAGGGCATGCAATTCAGATACACCTCTACCCCGATATAACATGGCCCGATATAACATGGCCCAATATAACATGAATTTGGATAGAATGCGGTAAAGCAGCGCTCCGGGGGGGCGGGACTGCGCACTCAGGCGGATCAAAGCAAGTTCGATATAACGCGGTTTCACTTATAACACGGTAAGATTTTTTGGCTCCCAAGGACAGCGTTATATCGGGGTAGAGGTGTAATCATCTCATAATGACTGCTAGGGTCTTAACATAGTTTGAGTGTTGGCCTGTTCTCTTTCCTCCCTGTTAATTAAATGAAGTCATGGTGAATAAGGTCATGTAAGGTAAGTGTATTTTGTGAGCAAGGTAGCTTCATTTGTTTACATTTATAAATGAACCTACAGAAGTTGAGGAAAATAACATAAAAATCACTGATTATCAGCACTACTATCAGGAAGTTTTCATGAATGTTTAAAATCCTACCAAAGTGTTCAGTGTGAGACACTATAATGAAACAATTTATCTTCCTAGAAATCAATTAAAAGTTAATTAAAATGGTTAACAAGAAAAAGCACACATTTGCCCCCTTGTACTACATCAATTCAATAAGCAGTAGTGGCTGCAACAGTATAATGATCTATCTATAGTTAACACATCTTTGTAATCAGCGTCTTACTACCTGCATCTGATCTGTGTCTACTTAGTTTGCAAGTGCTTCTACTCCCATGTACGTAATTTGGTTTTGTGAAGAAAGATCTCAGTGGATGAGACACTGGAGAATTACCAGAAAAGGTGATGACATCAGCTAGTTGATGAGAAAACTAAAACTTGGAAACGCAAAATAAATTAAAAAATCTGTTTTGGGATAAGTCAGCATATAGGAAATACAGAATATGGTATTGGGATTTTAGCTGAGATAGTAGCAGTAAGCTGTATTAATCCATGTCAGATGTGTGTGAGGCTGTGGCATGTGCTCAAATGGCTTTAGTTTAAACCAGAGCCACATGATAGCAATTAAACAGCTGCTAACTGGATTACAGTCAGCCCTCATTAAGGTAACAATAGTAATCTGGAAAAAGATTTATTGCTATAGAAAATTAAACTACTAAATTAAACCATGTAAAGTTTATTTCTCTCTCTAACAAGGAAATAACATTTTCGAAAGATTACTATATTTTAATGGAGCTCACTTTAAATGACAGCCCGAAATCTTAATATTTGGACCCTGTTTCCTGAGAGCTGTGAATGCTCATTTTGTAAAATCAGTTGTGTATGTCTCTGGACATACACTTATTGTACAAGTTTCACAGGAATATCAATGCTTGGTCCTGATTCTTATCTCATTTATGCATGCAAATAATCAGATGTTCTGTGAATGAAGTCAATGCAGTTGCACCTATTTAAATTGGTGAGAGATCAAAATAAGGCCCAATATTAATTTATCATAGTCCCTCTGTGCATTGCTACATACTAGTTCAACAGTCCAAGGTTAAAAAAAAAACGTTCTAATAAAATCCTGCAATAGTTCCCCTAATAAAAATTACATATACTTTGTCTAGTAAAATTCCCACTCTATTGATTTTATTATTATCCATATAAAAGACACAAAACCAACTTAATCCAAAATTCATTGACTGAAGTCAATGGACGTAAGCCAGGGATAAATACATACCATCAACACTACTGCTCTATTCTAAATATTATCCAATAACTGGGGAGGGATTATGTGCTGCTCCTCTTGGAGGAGAAGCACACACAGGTGGAGCTCTGGAGGGAGAAAAGGAGGAGTCCTGGGATTCTGGGCTGGTGCATAAATAAAAGTAGCTCAAAGCTCTTCTAAGTTACAGTTGCTCTTCCTGGGCTGCCTAGGGGTAGCACTGCAACGTGGAGGTGCTCAGAATGGTCATAACTTCATATCCCATGACCCTGTCACCTACACTGGGGTTTGCAAGAGGTCCTGTGTGAGGTAGCCTACAAATGTCTTATGGAGTGCCTGTGCTAGGCAAATTCTCCCCTGGACAGTTAAGAGGTTTTATATCAGTGTACAGGGGTTGTAGTGGGAAGGAGAATCCCTCCTCTGTTCCCTCTCTCTTTTTAATAAATAAATAAAATAATTAAATGCCCTTTGTTATCCATGTTGTATTTAGGATCCTAATTTATAATATACTATACATTTAGTGAGCCATCAGTTAAATTATTTGGTGTATAAAAATATGTGTTAACACACTTATGTACAAATATACACCACTGATCATTGAAAGGAGCATTATAATCTCATAAGTAGAAAAATACGAAAATACTGAAGCTATTCATCTGTGATAACAGCCCTCAGATAAATGGTTTGACAAAATGATAAAGCAAGTTTAAGCAAGTAACTAGGATACCCGTCTAAATGTTATGGACCAGATCCATACCTGCTGTAAATTGTCATAGTTCTCATTTACATCAGCTGAGGGTCTGGCCCTATAGACTTTAAGTATGTAAGGGTGGGTGAGGCTAACAATTAAATCAACAGTAGGATAATGTGCCAAGGTTCACAGGTCTTTTGGCATTTCCTTGATGTCTGCCACACCTTGCCACAATGATGTCACTAGAAGGAAGCCTTGCTGAGACTGGACACAGTATGTTTGTCTGTCTTGTGATCCTGGATGTCTTGTGGCTGTGCAGCTTTGGTCCAGAGTTCTGACCCCAACAACCTGCTAGCAGCCCACAAGCCTCACCCTGATTTTGCTCAACCTGGTTATTCCTTGCAGGCTGACCTAGTACCCTTCCAGCCCCGAACTTGCCCCCAAATTGTCCTACTGCAGGGACCAGTCTCTCTCACTGGACCTTTACAGAGACAGTAAAACACTTCAACCTGTTACCTTTCTAGAAGCACACACTCTATTGTACTTACACAGCACTGTGATTTATAATGAATGCAGAGCAAGTTTATTAACAAAAGACCATGGATTAAGTGATACCAATTAAAATAAAAAGGCAGAGATGGCTACAAAAGCAAATAAAAGTGAAAATATTAATCTAAAAACCTACAACTTAATCTAGCAAGATACAGTCTTAGTTCAAGATCATTTTTCTCTCATCCATAATCTCCTTTCCAGCTTTTATTGACCAGTCTGGCCAGGACCTGGCACCGATATCAAATTGCTTGCTTTCTTTGTCTCCTAATGTGAAGGATAAAAGATGGAAGCTCTCTCTGTTCCTTATATCCCCAAAGGGGTTGCTTTAGTCTTATAAAGCAAGCAGGAAGGCCTCTTGGGGATTCAATCTCATGTCTGTCTCTGAGGTGCAGGAGCCTTGTTAATATTGTCTCTCGAGTTCAGGATCAGGATAACCACTGCTGGTTTACCCTGATGGCTTTGTTTACTACTAATATGTAAACTGAAATAAACCCACATTCCTTTGTCTACGAAAGACCTATTTATCACCTTTACCTAAACTGGGCTGTCTGATCTTTACCAAGTTCTAATAATATCCTAGAGAGGGAATTCATAACATCACATATAAGGAGGGATAGCTCAGTGGTTTGAGCATTGGCCTGCTAAACCCAGGGTTGTGAGTTCAATCCTTGAGGGGGCCACTTAGGGATCTGGGGCAAAAATCAGTACTTGGCCCTGCTAGTGAAGGCAGGGGGCTGGACTCGATGACCTTTCAAGGTCCCTTCCAGTTCTAGGAGATGGGATATCTCCATTTATATTTATTTATTTAATTTATAATGTTAACACATATATTTTACAATGATATTAGTAACCAGTGTGTTATAAGCTTTCATATGGAATTCTCATGAGGAATATTTTATACAGATATTATTGCAGTAGTGCGTAGGGCATGAATACAGGGTTACTTAGTGTTACAGCCTAGACAAGAGTTTGTTGGTCCCATTTTAACCTGAACTAAATGATTGGCAATTAACTTAACTAGCACAATTGTAAATGCGACTCTAGACACACTTGTTTCAGGACACAAATATTTGTGGTTTACCCCATAAGTCAGCCAATTTTTAATTGCTAATGCTAAGCCCTGAGGTAAATCACAAAAACATTTGTGTACTGGAACAAACATTTGTGAAGTATCCAGACCACCATTTCCAACTGTGTTAATAACTATATTCACTGGCAAGAAATTAACTCAAGTTAAAATAGGACCACAAATCCAAATCTCATTATTGTTAACTCTCATAACATGTGGAGTCATGTGATTGTGAGAATCTCAGCTTTCTTTTAAAAAGAGGCACAATTTTTGCTCTCGTGGTTGCAACAAATAGCCTAAAAATGCGACTAGCGTGTACTTTAAAGTCTTAGAAACCAGAAGACAAACCAAAAGAATTCCAAATTATTATTGTTTAAAAGTCTCATGATTTTAAATCATTCTTGTGATTTTTTGCAGCCTGATTCATGAATTTGGCAGGGGTAATACTTTAGTCTAGAGCAGGGGTCGGCAACCTTTCAGAAGTGGTGTGCCAAGTCATCATTTATTCACTCTGATTTAAGGTTTTGCGTGCCAGTAATACATTTTAACATTTTTAGAAGGTCTCTTTCTATAAGTCTATAATATATAACTAAACTATTGTTGTATGTAAAGTAAATAAGGTTTTTAAAATGTTTAAGAAGCTTCATTTAAAATTAAATTAAAATGCAGAGCCCCCCGGACCGGTGGCCAGGACCCGGGTAGTGTGAGTGCAACTGAAAATCAACTCGCGTGCCGCCTTCGGAACACGTGCCATAGGTCGCCTACCCCTGGTCTAGAGGCAACAAACATGGCCTGGGGTTTTGGGTTTAGGTCTAAGCCTCGGTTAACAGGAAGCTGCATGAGGCACTAGACACCTGTATATCTGCAGTGATATGGATCCAGCTACTTTGCACTGCAGGAGTGACCCTAAAGCAGCTAGAGAAGGGGACAAGAACTGACATGATCTACTGAGATATAGATTTCTAAACAATATATATTTGAATTCAGACTATGGGATACTCCAATCATCCTTTATTTACAAACTTTTATATATAAACCTTTCTAGTCATAGCTTAATATTTTGAGAGCTAAAGTCAAGTATGAGTTATGAGAATCAGTCTTATGAAAGAAAATAACTATCCTAACAGAGTACTTTCCATAGTAAATACCATTTAGCATACGAGCGTATAGTTATGTGATATTACATTTCAGACAATCAAAATTGGTTTTGACATAAAAAACTGTAGCAAAATATAAATTTAGCAAATTCACTTAGTCTTATTTAGTTAACATTTTGTAACTACAGAGATAATTAACCATTTTTAAAGATGAAAATGAAGTTTCACCGATTTTCTTAAAGAATCACATATTTTGGTCATATACAATGTATTATTTTTATATGAAAATTGTTTCCAACAGAGTCTAAGAACAGTTCAGGGCATTATAATCTGTAGAAAAGCAGTTCCAAAACTCTAATCTGTGAAGCACTCAGTGGTACTGGCTGTTCTTTTTTGCAGCTACTACATCACACTAAGATGGATAAGAATTCATTAATATTTTCCCCTAATTTCACCTACATAGTTGTTTAGTTACCACAAGGAGTTTTATGATCACAAAAGGGGGAGGTGCGCCAGGGGGTGCACACAATCACAAACGGGAAGCAGGGAACGAGTTTATAAAACAATTTCTCTATTAACATGTGGTCCCATTCTATAAAAAAAAGTTTGAAAAATCCTGCTGTGAGTTGAATCAGTCCTGCTGGCATTTGCCATTGTCTTGCAAATTCCTGCTAGTTTGGACACAATATGTTTAATAGGATTAATTATTTCCAAATGCTTAGCCACATTATCCTCAGTATGCAGTTACTAGTTGTGAAGAGATCTTTATTAGGTTAGGCAGGAAGCGTCATCTCAGAGGAGTAAGGCCGGCATTTTATTTATGACTCCATTTAGCCTATGATCTTCACTTTCCGCGTGAATATTTACATTTATCTGTTAAGTACTGACCCTAAATTCCTAAATACAATATTTCATCTATTTGATTCATTGTTATTAAAGGTGAAACCTTTTGGAAACACTATGTCTAGCTGGTTGTCAACAACATATTGTACTACCGAATGAGAATCAGATACAATTAACTATTCTAACATTAATAGTGAATTACTTTATAATTGTTTTACTAGGTGTTTTTGAAGATAGCAGTTAGGAAATGTCATCATATCTAGCCGAGATCCAGAGATGAATTTTAAATACAGAATGTTCTGTCTATGCCGTACTGCATAATCTTCACAGTAAAGTTTTTCCTTTATGTTCCACTAGTACCGACTTTAGAATAAGAAAGTAAGAAAGAATGTGACAATTAGGACATAGCTATAGGTACATAGTGAAATGTTTAATAAAATAAGTATTAGAATGGTATTTAGACTCTATTTCTCAGACACCAGTGTGTGGTGAAATCATCAGAAGTTCCCTGAATATATTAATGAGAGTAAATTACATTTTATTCCATTAACACTCTCTTTATATTTGAAATTTATATACATAGTCTACAAATCTACAAACAACATTGAAATTTCAAATTTTCACAATTTATAACTAAACTACCTGTCATAAATGGTATGCCCTACATTGTATGCCCTACAGTTGCCACTTTGCTCCATCCAACCGTAACACAATTATAATGCATCTCCTCACCCTCCTATTCCCTCACCCCCACAGAGCTTTTAGGGGAAAGGGAAGTAGCACTTCAAGATGCTGTGGAGCAGTGCTGTCCTGAAGCTGGGTGCTAGTGTAACCCACACACCTGCTGGTGTGGTGTTCTGTCCCATCTAGTGGCACTGAGACACGAGAGAGAGAGAGAGAGAGATCTGTTCTACAGCCTTAACTAACAGCCAGTTGGCTTTTAGCTCATGCACTAATCTCCAGACATTCAATCCCACTCGACGACGACCGGGGTCTGTCGGCATTACACTATTTCAGGGGATGGGGGACGGAAGATCAAGTGCCCCCACATACAAAGCCTTCCCATCCAGCATCAGGATCACTAGAGTCCCTCTACTCAGCACCTGACCCACCACTATTCAAACCTCTCCCAAAGTCCATTGTGACCTGTCATAAATATAAAGGGAAGGGTAACAACCTTCCTGTATACAGTACTATAATATCCCTCCTGGCCAGAGGCACCAAATCCACTTACCTGTAAAGGGTTAAGAAGCTCAAGTACCTGGCTGGCACCTGACCCAAAGGACCAATAAGGGGACAAGATACTTTCAAATCTGGGGGTGGGGAGAAGGGGCCGGAAGGCTTTGTTCTGTCTGTTCCGTGCGGCTTTGGCCGGAGCAAGATCAAAGAAGCAAGAAATCCAACTCCTATAGGGTTAGTAAGTATTTAGCAAGGAAATGCATTAGATTTACTTTTATTTTGCCTTGTGAATTTTCTCTGTGCTGAGAGGGAGGGTATTCCTGGTTTTCTTTTTGTAACTTTAAAGTTTTGCCCAGAGGGAAACCCTCTGTGTTTTGAAACTGATTGCAAGTGAGATTATCTTCCATTCTAATCTTACAGAGGTACTCCTTTCACCTTTTTTCTTTAATTCTTCTTCTGATTGATTTTTCATTGTTTTAAGATCCAAGGGTTTGGGTCTGTGTTCACCTGTACCAATTGGTGAGGATATATTCTCAAGCCTACCCAGGAAAGGGGGTGTAGGAGCTTGGGGGATTATTCTCAAGCCTGCCCAGGAAAAGGGGTGTAAGGGCTTGGGGGGATATTTGGGGAAGGTAGGGCTCCAAGTGGCCCTCCCTAAATGTTTGTTTAAATCACTTGGTAGTGGCAGCATTACCTAATCCAAGGTACAAGGAAGGATTTGTGCCTTGGGGAGTTTTTAACCGAAGCTGGTAGAAACAATCTTAGGGGGTCTTTCATGCGGGTCCCTACGTCTGTACCCTGACATGACCACAAATGACCTTTGAGATTTTGGTGGATACTGATAGGAAACCATGGGTGGATTCTGCAGGCTCTGGTGAAAGAAATACTGAGCATCATGGCTCTACATCATTTTGAGGTTTGTCTCTATAGAATTTAACTCTCCCTTCTCATATTCTTATTCATAGTAGATAAAGGTCACTGTATTAAGCAAATGTAAAATATCCACACATGAACTTACAAAACTGAAGAGCAGATAAATACTGCTAAGTCTAACTGTGGCCTAACATGAACGGATTTTTTCTGTGTAAAGGGCAAGGTTATATGCAGGCCTAAATTAATTAAAGTCAGAACATCTGCATGAATATAAATTAGACTTTAAAAATATTAAATAAATGATCCCTTGCTGAACAGCTTCATCTCATCAATGACTGTGACAAGGGACATAGAGAGATGATACATATGCTGCTGGCTCTCTAATCTAATTATGTTCATTGAGAAGTATAACAAGTAAGTTATTTTGAAGACTCTGTGGTAGCTGCTACTTTCTGATCCCTGTGACCACTCTCATTTGTGTCTTACACAGTGAAGATAACTCAGATACAGATGCTATGCTTATATAGTAGTATACGATAAAAAAAACTTGCAAAAGGCCTAGGACTAAAATCATATCACTACCTTCCAGCTTACTTACAAAAAACATATCCAATGCTATGTACATTCTGTCACTCTTCACTCCATCTACTGTAGCAGGATTCTGCTCTAGAATCCAACCTTACATCTATGTTTCAAGATTCTAGTCTTCAATGTTTGTAAAGAAAGCCTGATGAATGTTAATCAACTGTAAACCAAAGAAGTCTCTTCCTGAGTTTTCAAACAGCCTGAAATCAGCTCTGAGATGTATGAACAGTACAATTCATCTTAACAGAATATTAACTCTGAAACATAGTGATAACAATTGAAATTTCAGCATTGTTAATTATTTCATTATTGATCTTTTATCAGAAAACTCCACATCATGCTAACAACCATGGTGGTTTTGCTGTGTTAACTAATTATATTGGGCTTCATCCTGTGCCCATTGCACTGTAAAGTTCCCATTGTATTCAATGGGACAGGATAAGACACAGATTCTGAGATAAATCTAACATGCTGCTGAAAATACTTTACTCATACAAAAATTACAATCTACAGGACCTAAATGCAAGGGTCCATCTTTGAGGAGTTGATTACAGGATCAGGGCCTAAATTTGATTCTTCTGAATTATGTAATGGAGAAAACATCTGTAATTTCTGACCATCTTTTATTATAGGATTACAGGATTGATTATAGGACTGTAATATATACAAAGGACAAATAATAATTTGAGCAAATAAAGGAATAACGTATGTGTTATTCTTTTTCATATTTAATCAATATTTTAACTTGAATGTGGCAGAGAATTTCCAGTATGTCACAGAATTCAATACCAAACTGCAGCAGAAATCAGATGCTTTGTTGCAGGGTATATGTGATTTAAATATACAGAATTATTACAGTGCACTTAATGGGCTGGTTATATGTTCTAAAAGACATGAAGTAAAACAGGCCATTGAAGTAGCACATGATAATTCATTAATCTGCCATTCACTTTTTTAGGGAAATCTCTTATCGAATCAGGTATGGCTGATCTAAATTAGCTTTTTGTTTCTAGTACACATGGGCCAAAATCAAAATCCCTGATCCTAAATAACCCAGAATTATGGAGAATTTCAGATTTAACTTGAAATTTCAAGGCTCTTTCTATGTTTTAAATGGTCTAAACCAAAGCCCTCGATTCAAACACTCTCAAAATCTACTGCCAAAAAAAAAAAAAAAAAAAAAAAGATTACTTACCCTGTGCAGTAGTTGGATTCCTTGGAGATCTTTGTCCCTATGGGTGCTATATTTCAGGTGTGCTTGCCCCCACGAGAATTTTGGTAGCAGTGATGTTCAATCTCCACATGCACCCTAACTATCCTTGTGCCCCGTACTGAGAGTATGTACAGCAGAGTCAGAAGAATTACTCTTTGTTCCTTTTCTTCCACAAAGTCCTATCAAGCCCAGATTCCAAAGCAGAAGGGAAGGAGGGTGGAGAGTGAAGCACCCATAGGAACAAACATCTCAAAGAATTCCATTTACCATCAAGGGTAAGTAACCTCTCCTTCTTTGAGTAATGACCCTAATGTGCTTTAGGTGATTCCCAAGCAGTACTCCCTAAAGAAGATGGTTGTTTTGCAATGGTGCAAGTAGAAACCATTTCTTGTTGGTACTGCACTCATGGGAGGGACACAAGGGAGGGCACATGACCTCCACATGTGACCCTCCATGTGACTCTGCCCCACCCCAGCCCGGGACCCCCACGCTCTCCCCATCCCCTCCAACACCCCCCTTAACTGTCTAAAATTTTACAATTTTACAGTTGTAAAATGATGCTTTGGGCCCCTGGTTCCACCTGTACTTTCAGGTGTCACTGAGGATCCAGCAACACCCCAAATTGAAAAATTCTTAAATGAAAGAAGGATAGGAAGGACAATCACCCCACTTTCCCTTAACACACTATCAGTGCCTCCCTTATGTCCAAACTAAGCTTCTGCCAGGCTGGCTTTATCTAAGTATTGCTCTCACCAGGCAATAGGAAAGTGAAGATGCTGCGCCATCTGCGTTTGATGGAAAAGAGGCATAGAACTGTGTGTGTCATGTACATCTTGATAGAACTACAGCCCAAATTGTTTGATTATTTTCCTCAGCATGACATACAGGAGCGGCAATCAAAATCAGCCTCACAGAACATGCATGAGAACTGTCTCTGGACAGATAAGCAATTGATCAAAATCACATTCTCTGATCTCTTGGGGCCAAATCCTGTTCCCATTGAGATCAAAAGGAGTTTTGCTATGGAGTTCAATGGGAACAGGCTTTGACATTTGGAAAGGAAAGAACAAAACCACTCAAACAAGGGCTCTGTTGCTTATACCACAGGTATCAAAGGCTGCTGACTCGTGAGAAAGTCAGCAGACATCTGATCTTTATCCATTGAAGAGCGCTACAAGACACATATATAACCTCTGCTCATGAGGTTATATATGTGTCTTGTAGCACTCTTCTGAACGCCAGTTGGAAGGAATTTTTTTTTTCAGTAAGTGTGGACTGATTCTTTTCTCTTAGAAGGCATGTCATTTTTTCAGGTTCACACTGATTAACACAAAACAATTGGGGCTGTTAACCATCTAGAAACCAAGCCTTCAGACATAGTGTGTTCAAAATGGGGTCAAGAACAAACCCTGAATCTTGAGTTAGTGGGTCAGGAATGGTTGGTAGGTGTAGTGCCAGACAAGATGTTGGCAAGATGTATCAAGTGGAGGAACTAAATTTGCCTTGGGCAAGTCAGTGCAATTAGGATGACTTTGGGCTATCCTTATTTATTTTGTTTAAGACTCTGAGGAGCATCATCATCGGAGGATAGGCATAGAGGAGATTCCTCAACTAGAAGATGAGGAAGGCATCTCCCAGAAAATGATGGCCCCCACCCCCGAGCAGAACATTCATCACTTGCCATTGATGGTGGTAGCAAAGAGGTCTATTTCCAGGAAACCCAAAGTAAGGAATATACACTTGAGAATCAAGTTGTTGAATTCCCACTAATAGTCCAGGCAGAAGTATATGCTCAAACCATCAGCTATGGTGATCTGAATACCCAGTAGGTATGAGGACAAGATGAAAATTTGATGGGCTATGCACCAGTTCCATAATTTTATTGTTTCTGCACAAAGGGAAGGGGATCTTGCTCCTCCTTGGAGATTATAGAGTAAACGCTGTTGTCTGTCATGATCTTCACAGATTGGCCCTTGATCATGGGAATGAAGTGTCTGCAGGCAAATCTGACCACTCTGAGTTCCAGGAGGTTGATTTGGAGAGTGGACTCTTGTTCGAAGATGAGCTTCCCATCTTACAAGAGCTGCATATGATGCTATGGTGGGGAAGCAGAGTGAAGGAGACTCCAGCACAGACATTGCCTGGGTCTTTTCAGTAACTCTAGAATCTCATGAAGGACTGATATTAGTTTATTCAGACTGTGTTCGCTGGGTTTATAAACCGTTCTCAACCTTTGGAAGCAGCGTATATGCAACTTGGCATAAAGTGTGACAAAGGTGAAGGCTCACATGGAGCTGCAGACAAATTCTGGCAGTTGTTTGTGGGCTCATTTGGACCTTCAAATCAGATTTATTATTAATTATTATTATTATTATTATAAACCTCTCTCTCAACAGGGAAACTCTAGATAATGTTGTATCTAAGGAGGCTCCTAAAACCTCTACTTGTTGTATAGGTATCAAAGTCGACTTTTACTTTGTTGAACTGTCCGACCTCATCAAATACTACCATGGCTTTCCTCACTGCAGAAAGAAGTTACTTGTGTGAAGGGCCTTTGAGGAGCCAGTTCCCAAGATAAGAAAAGATGATTACTCCTGACAGTCATAGTTGAGCGGCTACCACCACTAGTACCTTTGTCAAGACTCTGGGGGCAGTAGGGAGTCCAAAAGTGAGCCTTAGATACTGGAAGTGTTCCTGGTTGACCCACACAACACTGAAAACTCTTGTGAGAAGGATGCATCACAATATGAAAATATCCATCCTTTGGTCTAAGGATGTGAACCAATTCCCTGGATCTAGAGATGGTTTTATAGCTGCAAATGTATATATAGCTTCCTGAATATCCTCCTGAAATCATCCTGAAATTCCTGAGGATTGCAGCCATGGTGGCATGGTGCATGAAAATCACTGTAGAGGTCGAGCAGGCCACCATGTTGGCCACATCTGGAGAGGCCTTTAACAACTCCTGGCTAATTAATGACCTCCCAAGATGACTGCCTGAGATTTCTGTCATTGTTCTTGAGGCAGATGATCAATAAAATAATTACATTTTCCATACCTACTGTGTTATATTTCACAATCAGGGCTTGATAGCTAATCATTCTAAACTGCAACAAAGCAGAAGAGTAACTTTTAGACCAAAGATCTAAGCATTTGTGACCTTATCAGGCAGACTAGTTTTTGAATGGTACTATCTACTTTGTTCCTTCACAGCGTCTTATCAGTGCCTTGTATAATGGTACTAACACCTCCTTATCTCTACTGGAAATACCTCGCCTGATGCATCCCAAGACCGCATTAGCTTTTTTCATGGCCATATCACATTGGTGGCTCATAGTCATCCTGTGATCAACCAATACTCTGAGGTCATTCTCTGCCTCTGTTACTTCCAACTGATGCGTTCCCAGCTTAACACAAAAATTCTTGTTATTAATCCCTAAATGCATGACCTTGCACAATTCACTATTTAATTTCATCCTATTACAATTACTCCAGTTTACAAAGTCATCCAGATCTTCCTGAATGATATCCCGGTCCTTCTCTGTATTGGCAATACCTCCCAGCTTTGTGTCATCCGCAAACTTTATGAGCACATTCCCACTTTTTGTGCCAAGGTCAGTAATAGAAAGATTAAATAAGATTGGTCCCAAAACCGATCCCTGAGGAACTCCACTAGTAACCTCCCTCCAGCCTGACAGTTCACTTTCAGTATGACCCGTTGTAGTCTCCTCTTTAAATAGTTCCTTATGTACCTTTCAATTTTCATATTGATCCCCATCTTTTCTAATTTAGCTAATAATTCCCCATGTGGAACCGAATCAAATGCCTTACCGAAATCGAGGTAAATTAGATCCACTGTGTTTCCTTTGTCTAAAAGATATGTTACCTTATCAAAGAAGGAGATCAGGTTGGTTTGGCATGATCTACCTTTTGTAAAACCATGTTGTATTTTGTCTCAATTACCATTGACCTTAATGTCCTTAACTACTTTCTCCTTCAAAGATAGAGATGGCATAGATTAATTTCCTAAGATTTATGAAAGATGAAGCCTCACAGGATAATTATTTCATTGAGCAACTACATATACTGCCTTATATAAAGCTAGCTAAAGATCAGCCCATGAATATTTCCTTTTATTATTAATATTGAAACTTACCATATGTTTAGATATAGTATGTATTTATCTTCTGTTTTAAGGTAACAATGAGTGCATTAAGAGTAAGTTTGGAAACAAAAACAAAATGAATGGATGATGATACATTATTGTGGGAATACAATCTATTCTGAGTACAAACATGTTTCCCAGGTGTTAATTTTTTTCACTAGAGAAAATATGCAAAATAATAGTTTAGGGTTTAAAAAGAAAAACAAAAAACAAACAAAACCCCATACCATTATAAAATGAGTGCTAAGCCACCAACAGCTGAAGAATTCAAACCTCCAATTAAAAAAAAAATCTTAATTTTATGACTGTGAAGATAAATGTAAATGTGAACCAATACAGTGTTGTTTTCTTAAGACTGAAGAAAGGCAAAACCAATGTCTTTGACCGGAACACCCAGTCAAAAAGGGACCCTGGCTGCTCCATTCAGCACCACGGACTGGACATTAAAAGTTAGCTAAGGCAGGCTAGTCCCTACCTGTCCTGGCACCGTGTTGCGTCCTGGAATGTCCAGCAGGTCCGGCTTCTAGGTGGGGAGGACCACGGGGCTCTGCATGTTGTGCCCATCCCGAGCACCAGCTCCGCACTCCCATTGGCTGGGAACCACAGCCAATGGGAGCTGGGCGTGGGGGGCGGTGCCTGTGGGTGAAAGCAGTGCACAGAGTCTCCTGGTCCCCATGCCCAAGAGCTGGACCCGCTGGCTGCTTTCGGAGCACAGCATGATTCCAGAACAGGCTGGGAGCCTGCCTTAAGCCACTGACCGCGAGCCACCCAAGGTAACCCCACACTCCAAATCTGAGCCTCTGCCCCAGCCCTGAGACCCCTCCAAACCCAGAGCCCCTCCTGCACCCCAAACCCCTCATTCATGGCTCCACCCCATAGCCCGCACCCCCAAATCAGAGCCCATCCCCCTCCTGCACCCCAACCCCCTGCCTCAACCCACAGCCTGGAGCCCTCTCCTACATCCCAAACCCCTCATCCCTAGCCCCACCCCATAGCCCGCAACCTCAGCTAGAGCCTTCATCCCCTCCCGCACCCCAACTCCCTACCCCTGCCCAGAACCCCCTCCCACACCCTGAACCCCTCATTTCTGGCCCTAATCTGGAGCCCATACCCTCAGTTAGAGCCCTCACCCCCTCCCCAATTCCCTGCCCCAACCCAGTGAAAGTGAGAGAGGGTGGGGGAAAGCGAGCCACTGAGGAAGGGGGAATGTAGTGATTGGGGGGTGAGGCGAGCCACCGAGGGAGGGGGAATGTAGTGATTGGGGGGTGGGGCCTTAGGGTAGGGGCAGGGGGTGGGGCCACAGGGAAGGTGCAGTACTAGGGTGTTCAGTTTTGTGTGATTGGAAAGCTGGCAACCTTATATCCTTCCCAAACAGGAGCAGAGTAAATCAACTGGAGAGCTTCAAAGTTGCTATTCAGGGCAGCAGAGAAAATTATACGACATCCTGTCAACCTTCATTCTGCTACTAGGAAAACCATAAACAGACCCCAGAGAGGTTTAATCATGGTTAGCTGACACAATGCTGAAAACAATTTGTACTGGTCTTCACTGATCACAAAGTTATGGTCTGCGATATGTCCATTTACTCGATTCTTCATAGCATGTTCAAACATAATGAAATGCTGTAGTAAAGTCAAGCCCATTAATAGGTAATTTGTAGGCATGTGGTAAATTTTCAGGCCTTGAAGTAGTTTTGCTATTTAACAGCTCTTTTACAGCAGAGGGACAAGCTAGCAAAACAAAACTGGTCAAGTGTTACAAACTAGCAACACTTAGCAAGTAAAAGTATGAAGACTTCCAGTTCATATATATTTACCATTTTAAAGTCTCCACATGTAATAGCTTGAGATCTCAAGCTGTTCTTTTAATTAGTTCATTTGTTTTTAAAAGTAATGTTTACCTTGTGTTGTTGACACATCATAATGAGACTCTGTAACTAGAGAAGTATGCAGTGTTCCTGTAGCCATGTTGGGCCCAGGATATTAGAAAGACAAGGTAGGTAATATCTTTTATTGGACCAGCTTCTGTTGGTGAGCGAGACAAGCTTTCAAGCTACACAGAGCTATTGTATACTGTAAGTAGCTTTCTTAGAACTGAAGAAGAGCTCTGTGTAGCTCAAAACCTTATTTTCTCCCAGTCTATTAGACTTCAATTAGAAGTTGGTCTAATAAGAGATATTACCGCACCCACCTAGTCTCTCTAACTAGAGAAGAACAGAACTGGGTTTGAAGGTCAAAATCCACCACTTGGATATAAAATTACTTAGAACAGTTAGTAGTAGCTTCTTTGAAAAGAATCTTTCAGTTATTGTTTGTCAGACACTTACTCTACTGGTCAGAAAATAATGCTTCCAGGGGAGAATATGCAGGCTCAAATCGAAACCATCCTCTTAAAGAAATTAGTGAGACCAGGGTGCCCAATATCTGATTATTTAAAAAAAAAATGTTTAGGTGTCATACCTGAAAGTAAAGCACCTGAAAAATACCACAGAAAATCTGGTGCTTGGTTGGTTGGCGCTTCTTCACATGCTCTGGGTCTAACTGATCACTATATGTGGGGGCATGAAGGAGGTACCCCCAGATGACATTGGCAGTGATGATGGGGCTGAGGAGGGTTTTTTTGTCTTCCTCTTCAGCATGTGTGTGTGAGGGGGTCACTCTCCAGGATTATTTGCATATATCTCACAATCATTTCCCTGCCATTGCAGGGCCCTGGGACACTGGTACACCTCAGTCCTTTCTATTCTCTGCCGGTGGCTATAACAGTCTGGTCTCCTGTGGGCTGTAATACTTTGGTCTAATTTCGGTTGTTGTGATTAGTGTGAGAGTACTAGGTGGAGTTGGTGGCCTGCGATATACAGGTCAGACTAGATTATCTGGTGGTCCCTTTTGGCCTTAAACTCTGACTCAACAACACTCTCCGTCCACCAGGTATCTTTGGAAATGCTATAGTAGATGGTTGTGGACTTCTTTTAAACCCAGAGATAAACAGCTATAGAAGACTGCGGGGACCAGTCAGCATCCCCAATTTGAACTAGTCTATTTTGTGAACTCAGAGGAATCATTATTTCTTATTTTAGATTCATAAAAAGTGATCTCACAGAAATCTAAATCTATCATGGATTCACATGATATTAAGTAGTCATGGTAGCCATGATGGAAAACTATAGACTATAGGCCTCCCCCAAAAAACACTCAGATATGAGAAATCAGAGAAAAGAAAAAATATTTATGGGACTCCTTTTCTATCAAACACCTACACCCTAGATTGTCAACTATTATGCAGAGCAAAAAGGTTGAACCACCTCTCCAACAGGAACACTCCTGAGCCACAGATATCAGATACAGGTTAATGAACAGATAAATAAAATCAAAGTTGAACTGCTTTTCAGAATGTTTCATTTGCTATAAAAAGTCACTCCTTAGTATACATTTGGGAGAGGCAAAGCTGCTCTAAATGCAACTCAACCAGCCCTCTAATGAAGGGGCCATGTGTGTAGCTGGTACATCCCTGCACACTGGCATTCCCTGGCTATCGAATAGCTCATTGGGGACAAGCAGCTGAAACAGGTAAAAACACCTAGCTGGTTTAACTTGAAACTGGGAACTTGATGAACACAGGTGATCCTGGGATCCAGAATTGCACAGACATAAAGCAACCACTGCATCCTGTTCTTCAGCTGAGAGCTCCTCAGCTGGCACTGGGAACTGAGGCTTCTATCATTTGTTTTAAAAGGCTAAAGGACTTTGCTTACATTGAAAAATTGTTGAATGAGCAAAACATACTTGGGGTAGAAATATTGACTCAAGCAAGAGATATTTACTAATCTCTTCTCATAGTACAGTAGGGATGCAAGCCTTTTTAGCAGCAGTAAGAGTTATTTATAAGTATTGAATACGCCATACCACAAAGACAGAAATAGAAATGTTGTAATGCATTGTAAGTATTATACATAAAATTAACTGTTCAGTTGCTTCTTCAGAAGCCTGTCTTCAGACACATACATTCTTCCCAGATCATAAAGCAGATGTCACTCGCTTACAGACAACCCCCCAACCTAAAGCAAATACTCACCAGCAACCACACATCACTGAACAAAACCACTAACCCAGGAACCTATCCTTGTAACAAACCCCGATGCCAACTCTGTCCACATATCTATTCAAGTGACATCATCATAGGACCTAATCACATCAGCCATACCATCAGGGGCTCGTTCACCTGCACATCTACCAATGTGATATATGCCATCATGTGCCAGCAATGCTCCTCTGCCATGTACATTGGCCAAACCAGACAGTCTCTACGCAAAAGAATTAATGGACACAAATCTGACATCAGGAATCAAAATACTCAAAAACCAGTGGGAGAACACTTTAACCTGTCTGGTCATTCAGTGACAGACCTGCGGGTGGCTATATTACAAAGAGAGACTGCTGAGCTAGAATTGATATGCAAACTAGACACGATCAACTCCGGTTTGAATAAGGACTGGGAATGGCTGAGCCATTACAAACATTGAATCTATCTCCCCTTGTAAGTATTCTCACACTTCTTAACTGTCTGTAATGGGCTAGCTTGATTATCACTTCAAAAGTTTTTTTTCTCTTAATTAATTGGCCTCTCAGAGTTGGTAAGACAACTCCCACCTGTTTATGCTCTCTGTATGTGTGTATATATATCTCCTCAATATATGTTCCATTCTATATGCATCCGAAGAAGTGGGCTGTAGTCCACGAAAGCTTATGCTCTAATAAATTTGTTAGTCTCTAAGGTGCCACAAGTACTCCTGTTCTTCTTTTTGCGGATATAGACTAACACGGCTGCTACTCTGAAACCTGTCAGAAAAATAGTGATACTCTCAGACTGTTAATACATTAGATAGCAAATGAGCTAATGTATCTGAAAGGGGAGGTTTCACAAGAACAAAGGGAGTTAGGCAATGACTTTCAAGGACAGTTGACCACCTAATGCCTATTTATGCCTTTGAAAATCTTGCCTGTGTCTTTTTTTAGATACCTTCTTGTTTTAGATGTCTGACAGTTTCCCCTTCATTAAAATTGCACTGTTAAGTAGCCAATTATAGTTAAAAATAAAAGCCAAGACTTCATGAGCCCCTGAAGCTGCTTCCTCTAGATTATAGTTTAGCTAATTATTTGCAGTTTAACTATTTTAATTATCTTTTGTTAAATTTAAAATTAATATATTTCAATTAGTACAGTTATTTAAACTACTCAAGTATATTTGGGGGGTGGGGGCATGTGCACACGAACTTGTATCTACAATTTGGTGGTGCCTTTATGTGCTGTTCATCCCCTTTCCATCACAGATATAAAGACAAAATCCTTTGTTTCTTAATTGAAAGCAAAAGGTTTGGAACATAGATTTATTTTTGTTAAACAAAGAATGAAAATTAATGTAACTACAAGGGAGAGTTCAGCTGAACACAAGAAAGAAAGGGAGGTTTACTATAAAATTTCAATCAGCATAGGTTTAGAATGACCCCATTACTCATGAGTGGCAAAACCACAAATGAATTTTGGAAGTCAGCCCAAATGAATGCCCATTAATAAATAAATAAATAAATAACAATGATAGGAAACTAGTTTGTAAAGTTTTCCATCTGCAAACCCAGATCTCATAGTTACACCGACATTTTGTCTCTCTCTCCTATCTATATATAACTATACAGATATAAATACACACACATTCCCACACACGCACAAAGGACAACTGAAAGCAAAGGTCACAGAAAGTATCTTAGTCTCCTCTGGCTGTGCTAGACCTGTCAAGCTGTGATTCTCCAGCCTTAGTTTTACATGACATTGCCAGTCCCGAAACTCAAGGAGCAAGATGCCTTCCAGTCCAGTTGTTGGGGAGGGAAAGAAGTGCAACAGTTTTTACACAAAACAGCACCAGCTTTAATTATAAACAAAGCAAAATTGTTAACAGTTCTGTGATGGCTAATTACTTTTGATTTCTTCTGAAAAGTAAACTAATGATGCATCCATATTAGGGGAACAAATATACTATAAAAAGATTTGACAATTCTAAAACACCCACATGTCAAAACGGGGAATGTAACATTTAATACTTTATCTTTTGATTCAGTATCTTCAAAATGGGTAATATTTCAAACCTCATCATAATGAGTAATGTTTTAAAAAGTAAATTCTTTCTTACTCAAGTTGACTGTCAAGTCTGTATGCATGCAGAACTCCCACTCAGATACTAGTGGGACTCTGGCATAAGAAGAGGAAAATATATACCTAAGGGACAAGAAGAGCACTGATTAGGAAGGACAGTTTCATTTGAGGGAACTTTGGGGAATATATTTCATCTTTTAATAATTCAGCTAATGTTTTTGATGTAATTTAAAAGACTGGTTTCATATTAACAACTTTAATTTCAGCAGTTTATTTCAAACTCTCTAAGGAAAAAGTGTATAGGACAGTTATCAAGAGTGACTAACTGTCTATTCAACAGTCTGTATGGAACAAATCTCCTTATTTGCAACCTCAAGGCAGTCAGTATAATTTAGGTCAGCTAATTTTTTTAAAGAAACTACTAATTCAATAGACTGTTTCAATCTCTTAACTAGAAGACCCCAGGGTAAATTGTAGTATAGAAGGAGTTCATCTCCTGGGTCAGGCAAGAAGATAATCTTTAAAGAAACTGACACTTTAACAAGAGACTTTTTAGCTGGAGAGATCCTTAGGTGTTAGCACTAGTGCATTCACCTATCGTATCCACAGGTGCCTTTGATTGTATGTATTCCTCAGTCAAGCACAGTAAAGAATATACTACAAGTACGTAGAATTATGGCCTCTGTCAAGGCTGAATCCCCACTCTGTCACTCTGAGTGCAGAAGTGGGGGCCTGCAAGGATTTTAAAAATTAATATTTGCCACTCCAGGCTTGTATTACACTCCCAAGGTTACAGCTTCTCTTTGACCTTGGCTTGGTAAACGCTGCCACCACCCAAATGCAAAAACAGCAACACCCCCCACCCTTTTAACCCAGGAAGGAGCATCTGGGAATTCCTCTTTGTGGGGTACCCTCAAGCCCTTTCATCCCCCCTCCAGGAAGAGCTGAGAAAAAAACAAAAGGAAATTAGCTGAGGCTACCAGCTAATCAAACAACATTGCACAAACCTCTTAGGACACCAATAATCCAATCCTGTTCTTAAGAAAGATAAATTTTATTAAAAACAAAAAGGAAAAAATACATTTGGAACTTAGGCTTTTTCTAGATTTTAAAAGAGCAATTCCAAAAATGAAGCACCCAAATTAGCTTTCTTGGGAATTCAGCTTAAAGGTTACAAGTAAACAAAAGCATCACAGGTGATCCACAAGCCTTAAAAAATAAACAGAAATAAACTTGATGGTGTCTAGTTAATCATTCTGATTTACTTACACCTTTGGGCTGTTAAAAGTAGTTCTAGATATGATCTGATGATTTTCATATCTGGTTCAAACTTTACACAGCATTCCTGCTGCCTTGTTTCTTCAGTCCAGAGAGCAACAGATAAAGGGAAAGTTTCTTTCCCCATTTTAAAAAGTTCTAGCCTTCCCATTGGCTCTTTTGGTCAGGTGCCCATGTTTTTTTGTTTTTTTCCTTACCTGGGGGACCTTTTAACCCTTTATAGGAAAAGCAAGTAAAGAACAGCTACCAAGAAGGATTTTACAACTAACTGGCTGGCTGGCTGGGTGTCCATCAAAGGGAGCTATTCCCCTCTTTATTTATCACAGCCTCATCAAAATATTTTTAAAACACCTAGCATGAATCCATTGTGACTGTTGATTTGGTACTTAATTATTCAACAAAACAGTTTTACTTTGCCTCTAAGATTAATCAGAAACAATACTAGGCAGCTAGGTTTTTAGAACCAAAACTTATGAACACTGACTAAGAAAAGATCCTGGAGGTTGCAAAATATTCCTACATGATAAATATAAGACCCACCAGTTCTGAAGCATCATATTTCTAACCAGCCAAATCATCAAACTATGTATTCTAGCTTGTTTTATAATCCATTATTAACCCCCCCACACACACACAACTGTAAAGAATATTAATACGTTTCAGCTCTGCTCTTTCCACTAACACAGCAAAGTCTAACACAGTGAGGTCTCTTGTATAAAGTTACTACTGTATTGCGTATGACAATAACTGAAGCTAAAATATTTAATCATATTCTGTTCAAAGAGCCTCAAGCATCAACACTATTCGTCATTATATTTACACAAAGCAGCAGGTCTCTCTTGATGTTAGAGAACATTATTTGATATACAAAATTTCTACAGTCATTATCTCTCTTTTGGACTGGACACAACAGGCTCCTTTCAATGCCCCCAGTAGACTTCTGTGGACTTTAGACTAAACTCCAAATCATTAAACTTTAGGGCTTTCCACCCCATCAATAGAGATAAAATTCAGAAGTGGATGAGAATTCATAATATTCAAAATTAAAAAACTAAATGCAATCTTGTTAAGAAAGTGCTAATATTGCAAGTGTGTTTCAGTAGCATCCAGTTATCACCCAGAAATAATGTTTCATTTTCTTTACAAATATTTACAAACATTCTACACCTTAAAACAAAATCTAAATGTCATAACCAGGGCCGGCTCCGGCATTTCTGCCACCCCAAGCAAAAAAAAAAAAAAAGAAAAGAAAAGCCGCGATCGTGATCGGCGACGGCAACTGGAAAAAAAAAAAAGGCGCGATCGGTGACGGCAGTTCAGCGGCAGGTCCTTCGCTCCTAGAAGGAGTGAGGGACCTGCTGCCCCCGAATTGCCGCAGGTGCCGCCCCTCTCCCTTGGCCGCCCCAAGCACCTGCTTGTTAAGCTGGTGCCTGGAGCCAGCCCTGGTTATAACATCTGAAAATGAACAGTTAAGGGACAACATAGCCAGACTCTCCATCTTTATATTACCCACCTATTCTACATTTTGGCCTCTTGTTTGGTTCTGTAATTTAAATATACTGTTGAGTATACACTGTTGATTTTATATTGAGTTTATTAAGTGAACATGAAAGGAAATAGCCCCAGCGTACATTTAGTTATGGCAGAGGTCTGTAGGTTTCCTCATAGTGTGATGTGTTAGTGATGAAGGATATTTTTTATGAATTATTGATGTTTGGTGCTATGTAATGTTTGTTATACAGTTGATGTAAATTTAAATACACTTTGTAAGTTTGTATTTTAATTATATTATGTGACAACTAAAATTGTGAGCATTCTTTTACTTGTACTGGATTTACTACAGCATGACTCCATTGACTTCAATGGAGTTACTTCTGACACACAATGGTGTAGTCCATAATACTACAGTGTTCTAGTCTACATTGGAGGTGGGATTTTACAATTTCCTAGTCAATTGCAATTTTGTCCTTTGCACAAATTTGTGCAATTTTGTATGGAACAACATTAAGGCTGGGTGAGCAGTGTATGTCAAGTCAGATTCAGGGCTCTGAAATATCCAGTATGTGCCCATATGCCATATTGGTACTCCTCTGCAGCCACTATCTTGTCCAAAATCACAGCTTTCATTTAAAAAATAAAACAAAAAACCACCACCACCAAACAGAAAAAAGTCTCTAGTTGTTATGGTTGTGGCAAATAACTTCATAAATGGGAACCAAGTGGAACTGATAGAGAGATGTTTATGTGAGTCTGCAGTCTGGAAAAATAGCTCTGAGACATGTGAACAGCACAGTTCATCTCAATGAAATGTTAGCTCAGATGCACATAATGATAATTCATATGTCAACAGTATTAAAGTAGAGTATCACAGTACTGCACAATTTACTGTGAATGACCTCATTTTAGTGCTGCAAGTGGCTGACATTTGGGAGAGACCAGTACTTATTTTTTCCTGAGTGAAGCCAAGTGGAGGGTAACATTATTTGGGGTCATTAACTGGACATCACAGAAACACACTTTTAACAGAGCTATATTTTAAACTTTTAAAGTTTAACATGGATAAAAGACTCTACATTTATTTGTGCTCACCATGCTACCCTCCCCCAAGGCCTGTTCTCCCATTCACTATGTCATCCTAAATCAGCTGCACTCTCTTCCCTATCTGCTACATCTCCCTTTTATTTCCATGCCCTGCCAGTTTCCCATCTCCCCTGCATCCACTTCTGTTTCCTTTCTCAATGCACATTCCAAAAATGGTGGAACAGCGCCATACAACACAGTCATCACTTCATTTAATATTTTCTATTCCTATAACAGAAGAAAAAGCACCTTCAAAATGATTCCTCTTGAAAAGTGACAATTAATAGATGGAGATATATGTAAGGTCTAGGTATAGAGCTGCTTTTCATAAACCGGGTCTTATTTACAATATTTCCTCTTTATGGAAGATAGAGCACCTACAATTATATGACAATCCAGTGACTGTGTCCTAACATGGATTGGTTTATATGATGTAACCGGGGTGAAAGTAACTTAAAGGACTTAAAGGACTCAGAGTCCTGAGCGGGGGCATGGCCTCAACCGGAAGAGGTGGGGCCTTTCAAGATTTAAAGGCCCTGGGGCTCTGGCTGTGGCTGGGAGCCCCAGGGCCTTTAAATCACTCCGGAGCTACCAGTTGCAGAGGCGGCTGGGAGCCCTGGGGCTTGGGGTGAATTAAAGGCCCCGGAGCTCTGGCCGCCGCGGAGCTCTGGGCCCTTTAAATCCCCACCCGAGCCTGGCTGTCGGAGCTCTGGCAGGGATTTAAAGAGCCCAGGGCTCCCCGCAGGGGCTTGAGCCCTGGGCCCTTTAAATCACTGTCGAGGAAGCCGGTCCAGTCCGGCACAGCGTACTGGCTCTTGCCGGTACTCCGTACCTGACCGTACTGGCTTACTTTCACCTCTGAGTGTAACAGATGCAATGATTTATCATGCAATTTAAAAATAATTCATGTCCTTTTTCCATATTCTCCTTCCTTCTGCTTTATTTCCCTCTTCCCTTTCTTTCATATTCTTCCCTCTTTCAGTCAATAGCTTTGCTCAGTTTGAAGATTTTCATTAATCATTAGTGAATTTGATAACAATGTCCACAAAATTAATGCGAGATGGAGAGAGAAATGGGGGAAATGGTGCCAATGTATAAAAAAAGAATTAAGTCTTCTGCCTGTTATTAATTTATTTCTGCATCTGGCCCTCAATTCTGTGGCTTCATAGTAAACAAGTGGCTATTTATTAAAGCTTGGCATCAAACAACAATCAGGGTCCTTCCATCATCCAGCAGCATCAGAATTCAGACCTTTTGCACATTTTGCAATTAGTACATAGATATAACCCACCTAAAACTATTTCGTCTTCACCTCAAATAGCTGAGGAACTAGGATCCATGTAACCAACACTGTCTGAAGACTCTTGAAAATTCAGAAAATGAGTTTATATTGCTAAATATTTCACATTATATCGCAGGTCATTTGGGATGTCATTTCTTCAGTAGTCTCTTTTTAATATCACACATAAGAGATTTAAATGGCCATAAGGAATTTGACTTGAAACAGCCTGAATTTCATTGTTAATTTTGTGCATTTGAACTCTTGAAAACCCTTTTGTTTCACATCAGCCCTTTACAAAGAAAAGAACTTCATTCAGCATTCTTTCTCTTGACTTGCTGGGGGATGCCAACAGCAAGGAATCTAGTGCACCTTCAACTGCCCCAATTTAGACAGCACTGTGTAAAATAAAAGGGATTTGAAATACATCCATTACACTTTTGGCTTTATCCTTTTTAACTTTTGTTCTTTTAATCTTCAGTATGCTTCCCCAGCCCCACAGGTGGTACTACTATGCCACTGCCTACAAGAGCGCCAGCTGACAGAAAGAGCCTGGGATCAGAGCTGCTGTGAGTTCTGTTACTTCACAGAATTTTAATACTTGTTACAGGTACATAACAGGCACCCCTCTCTAATAGAAATTCTTTTAATTTACAGTGCCTTGTGTTTTCCTGGGAAATAAGGACTATGGTGTAACCCATTCCAGTGCTTCTTCGCCCTCCTACTGAAATATTGTTTCCTAATATCCAACCTAGACCCCACTGCAATTTGAGACCATTGCTTCTTGTTCTGTCATCTGCACCACTGAGAACAGCTGAGCTCCATCCTCTTTGGAACCCCCCTTCAGGTAGTTGAAGGCTGCTATCAAATCCCCCATCACTCTTCTCTTCTGCAGACTAAATAACCCTAGTTCCTTCAGCCTCTCCTCGTAAGTCATGTGCCCCAGCCCCCTAATCATTTTCATTGCCCTCTGCTGGACTCTCTCCAATTTGTCCACATCCTTTCTGTAGTGGGGGCCCAAAACTGGATGCAATACTCCAGATGTGGTCTCACCAGTGCTGAATAGAGGGGAATAATCACTTCCCTCAGTCTGCTAGCAATGCTCCTATTAATACAGCTCAATATGCCATTGGCCTTCTTGGCAACAAGGGCAGACTGCTGACTCATATCCAGCTTCTCGTCTCCTGTAATCCCCAAGTCCTTCTCTGCAGAACTGTTGCTTAGCCACTCGGTCCCCAGCCTGTAGCGGTGCATGGGAATCTTCCTTCCTAAGTGCAGGACTCTGCACTTGTCCTTGTTGAAACTCATCATATTTCTTTTGGCCCAATCCTCCAATTTGTCTAGATCACTCTGGACCCTATCCCTATGCTCCAGTGTATCTACCTTTCCCCGCAGCTTAATGTCATCTGCGAACTTGCTGAGGGTGCAATCCATCCCATCATCCAGATCCTTAATGAAGATGTTGAACAAAACTGGCCCCAGGACCGACCCCTGGTGCATTCCGCTTGATACCGGCTGCCAACTAGACATTGAGCCTTTGGTCACTACCCGTTGAGCCCGACAATCTAGCCAGCTTTCTATCCACCTTATAATCCATTCATCCAATCTATACTTCTTTAACTTGCAGGCTAAAGTCAAGAAATCCACCGCTTTCCCCATATTCACAGAGCCAGTTATCTCATCATAGAAGGCAGTCAGGTTGGTCAGGCATGACTTGCCCTTGGTGAATCCATGTTGACTGTTCTTGATCACCTTCTTCTCCTCCAAGTGATTCAAAATGGATTCCTTGAGTATCCGCTTCATGATTTTGCCGGAAACTGAAATGAGGCTGACCAGTCTGTAGTTCCGTGGGTTCACTTTCTTCCCTTTTTAAAAATATGGGCACTATATTTGCCTTTTTCCAATCATCCAGGACCTCCCCAAATCACCACGAATTTTCAAAGATAATGGCCAATGGCTCTGCAATCACATCAGCCAACTCCCTCAGCACTGTTGGATGCATTAGATCTGGATCCATGGACTTGTGCATGTCCAGATTTTCTAAATAGTCCTTAACCTGTTCTTTCACCACTGAGGTCTGCTCACCTCCTCCCCATAGTGTGTTGCCAAGTGCAGCAGTCTGGGAGCTGATTTTATCTGTGAAGACTGGGGCAAAAAAAAGCATTGAGTACTTCAGCTTTTTCCACATCATCTGTCACTATATTGCCTCGCCCATTCACTAAGGGGCCCACACTTTTCCTGACCTCCTTCTTGTTGCTAACATACCTGTAGAAACCTTTCTTGTTACCCTTCACATCCCTTGCTAGCTGCAACTCCAGGTGTTCCTTGGCCTTCCTGATTACACCCCTGCATGCTCTAGCAATATTTTTGTACTCCTCCCTAGTCATCTTTCCAAATTTCCACTTCTTGTAAGCTTCCTTTTTGAGTTTAAGTTCACCGAAGATTTCACTGTTGAGCCAAACTGGTTGCCTGCCATATTTGCTATTCTTTCTGCACATCGGGATGATTTGTTCCTGTGCCCTCAATAAGGCTTCTTTAAAATACAGCCTTATTTTGGTTCTATCTAAATTGGGTCTGTCACGCAGCTTATAGGAATAACCTATCAAAAGGCTTTTTTGAATATTTCAGATTCTGTATGTTTTAGAAATTACACTAATGGCTAAGATAGGGAGCTGCTGTTGCGATGACATGTTCCATCTTATAGTTTTATCTAAGCTAAAAGTGAACTGATTTTATTATTAGAGGATTATTGTACCTTATGGGCACCTAAAAAAAAACACAACATGGATTTTAAAGATAATAAGATACTTATTACTGCTTTGAAATGTCACATCCATAGTTTAAGATGAGAAAAAACAGCAACCATGTAAGCATATTTATTGAGAAAAACTAACATTTACAAAATATTGCTTTGTCACATTGAAGCAAAAGAGGAAGGGGTCCTCAAGGAGCCCTTGAAATCACTGATCTTTTACTTCAATGTGACAAATTTAAGCAATGACAGTGCTGACAAAAACTCACTGAGTTATTTTTCTAAGGAATGGCATCTCGGCTTGAGTACTTTTGCAGCAGAGCAGTGTGGCGAAGAACCCAGTTCCCATAGCGATTAGTGCCTAAATTCATGTCCTGTTTGTGTCCGTATAGCCCTAGATAAAGCTTTGCTGAAGCAGTCTACACAACCTGAAGTGTAATTTGCATTAAATCAGACTTCGTGAATGAGTAATATAATTGGAAGTTAAGAGAAATCTCATCCAAAGAAGCAGTTTTTCTATTGGATAATATCAATTTTGTTTTCTTAAGATAAAGAAATCCTAAATAACTAGTTAAACTCACTAAAAAAAACCACATACCACCCAATAACGAATATACTTTTTACTGAATAATCCATATTTCATGAAATGGGGTCAGGGAGAAGAGTTCATGTTTCCCTCCTCTCTCCTTTCCTTTATCTTCCTTGTCTTGCGGGTCTTTGGGTTAATACAGTCCTGTCTTAATAGTTCTACTATTCTATTGTCTTGTGACTGTGTTGCTGCTGGGCACATGATTATAAAGGATGGATTTGAACTGACATTGGAGGTGACATGCAGTGGATTTGTCTTATTTCTCATGTCTCCCTTTTATCTAAGATGTCTTAAATGCCTTTTGAATTCTCTACTGTGCATATTTTCAGTGTCACTGAAACTCCATCACTGACTTATGATTGATGGGATTCTTCCTATCAGGTTTAAGGAAAAATTCATAAGAAACAGTGCAATGTATAGTCAAGCAAAATTTGCTCTGGATTTCATATTTTCCTGCTAGATTCAGGACATGTTCTACTAGTATACTTTTTTCTTATTAGGAAAGAATGAACAAGATCAGATAAAGTAAGAGCCAACTAAAACCTCTAACCAAACCAAACCTGAATTCAGGCTGAGATTCTAAATAGGAAAAGGAAAATATTATATACTATATTTATGTTTTACCCCTTGTTCTGCACTTCCTGGGTTTGGCTAGCTCTGAAAACAGAAATACAATATAAAATGCTATTCTACGGATATTTCTGACTCAGTCAGTAAAAACAGTACAGAAATCATACTAAAGAACAAGATGAATTTAATCACGCTTAATTACCCAAATATATGCAGATAAGCATTAGAATTTTTTGTTTTTATCCAAAATGCCTCTCCGCTCTGAGTTATCCCAAAATATCGTCCATTAGCACAATCCCTTCTTGTGATTCACAAGAATAACAAATAATATATTGTAGTTTTCAGTACTATTTGTGTCATGTGTTTCATAACAAAACCATAAAAACTAACTAAAGAGAAAACAGAAAGTTTACCCCTAACTCACTGGTATCTCTCCCAACTCCCATTGTACCTTCCTTCTCTGAGGTTTCCCTACATCTTCCCTCCCTTTAAAAACACCTTGCAGTAAGATAATCCGAAGTACACTTATGATGTTCTTAATGTACTGTATTGTTAACATCATGCTTACCAAAATTTAATAAAAAGGTAGGATATATGCATACACACCTTTGGAAGCCGATGGGCAGATCCACCAGCTGAGGAGATAAAGGCCAAACTCCAACTCAACTCCCTTTCCTCAGGGCCAGATTGATTAACAAAGTAAATTCCAACCCATAATCAAAGTAACACAGAAGACTTGGTAACTGCCACTAAAGGCCTTTCCAGCTTTCAGCAATCTGGGAAAGGGCTCAGAGGAGAGGGCATGTCCTTTTCCTTTTAGGAAACCTTCCTTACAACAGCTTTTCTTTTCTTTTATATCCCCACCCCAGATCACTCAGATAATGGGCAGGGAACTTGGTTCTATTTGTAATCCCTTATATGCTGGAATTTAAGGAGTACCTATATACCTTGTCACAACCTTATAGATTTGTTAATCCTCAACAAATATCATTTTTATGTTTGGTATTCTCTTCCTTGATATACCCCACTACAATTAAATTAAATGCATATTTGACTTGTCTGCCAGACCATTGAGAAGTGAGAGTGGAAAATAAAGGAAAATTCTAAGGGTCCGTAGGCAATAAAACCCAAGTTTTTTAAAGGTATTTATGTATTGCTCCTCTCAGCATTGCAAGGCCTACATGACTTGGGAGCCTAAATCTCATTTTCAAAAGTCCCTAAATTTTGAAAATGAAACTTGTAACACTAAACAGAGCAACGGCTAAATACCTTAAAAAATCTGGGCCTAAATGCTCCAGGCCTCATTAGCAAACTTTTAAGTACACCTTAGGCACACTATGAGCTCCCATGACTCTGATACTAACAGTGATGCTGAAAGCACATGTATTACTCCTCAGATGCTACTATTCTCACTTCTATTGATAATGTTCCTCTAGTGCTATTATGATCTCATACTGGCCCATCAGTTCCTCTCTCCACATTTTCCATCATGGATGCATCATGCTCCAGAGTGGGGAGAGAATTATGGACCAATGATAGTGTAACAATATGGGACCACAGAAGCAGTAGGGAAGCATTTCCAATACAACCGAGTAAAATTCAGAATTTACATTGTGTGGAAAATTCCATCATTTCAACATTTGTTACCATTCCAATTTGGGATGAAAAGCTGAAATTTTTTTACAGAATAGAAGTTACAAATATATATTTGGAAATCTTGAAATGTATTGTTTTAACATTTTTGATGAACATTCCACAAATTTAAATATGTAAGCTGAAATGACGGGAAATGCTTTCTTCTGAGTCATTTCAACATTATGCTGCATTTTCTCATTGTGGCTTATTGCCATATGGGAGTATAGTTCAGGAGTCTAATGTTCTCATTCTTTCTGATGAGCCAGTTTCCCTAGCCAAACTTTATCTCCCATAATGCAACCAGAGTGATGCAACTCACATGACATGCAATGCTGAGTGTTGCATTATGGGAAATGTAGTCCTCCAGGGAGCTCAGCATATAGGAAAGAATGGTGGCCTGAACTACAACTCCCATATTCCCAATTCCCATACTGCAATAAGTTGATAAGGCAATGCAGTTTAATACTTCATTGAACTAATTCCAAATTAAACATTTTGGGTCACTTCAACAAAAAATCTTTTTTGCAAAAATCAGTATTTTCCTGCAGAAATTTTCAGTTTTGCAGAAACTGCATTTTCCATCAGAAAATCAACCTGACAGAAAAATCCCTGCTCTAGTTATCAGTGTTCTCACCATTATGGTTAATGTTAAGGAGAAACAGACATCTCACTTCTGAAAAAAAAAGTCTTCTTAAAAGCTGTGTTAAAAAGAAATTGTTTAATATGAAGGGAAAATGAGAAGGTGAGGGGGTCAGAGCAAAAGAACAAACAGGACATAGGGGGGATGTGTGATTGTGCACCTGCCTATGGTGCCTATCACCTGGGATGCTCTGTCCAGGGCTTAAGTTAGAAGTAGTGTCAGTAAAGTTAGTTTTTTGTGTTTTGTTTTTTTAAATAAGATGGAAAGAGTGAGTGGCTGCAGACTCATATCAGGCATCGGGATGGAGGGTGCAGGTTGTCCCTGAATAGGAGGATTAAGTTGAAGAATCTGCCAATTTACAATCTAAGGTCTTGTCTACATGAACAACTGGTTCTCAGTAAGCTGTGGTGTGAATCTACACTACACTAGCCTGACGAGGACTCAATATCCACATGGATGCTGCTGATGTGCATTAACAATTTGTTAATACACTTTGATCTATTCCTTCTTGAAAGACTATTAGATGAAAGCACATTAACTTACTGTCAATGAGCTTCAGCAGGGTCCAGATGGACAGTTACTCCTTTGCAGGCTAGTGCAGGATAGAGTCACATCCCCACTTGCTGCAAACAAATTATTTGTGTAGACAAGCCCTAAGTAAATTTAGTTTCCCATCTGCTGGTTGGTTTGTGTGCATATGAAAAAGAGACACGGGAAATATCCTTGTGTACCCCTGCAGCCAAGATTTGATTTAACCTTGCAACCATGATGTAGCTTCTTGAATAAATAAATTAAATGTGAGCTCCCTGTAATCAGCCACCAGAATCTTTGCTAAGCTTTATTTTTTAAAGCAGGAATACATTCTCCATAACACTTTCTCCTTTTGAGGAGCTATTTGCAAGTATGGCTACCATGCAGCTAGGTTTTCCTGGTCATTGCCTCTTTTTTGAGCCTCCATCCTCTGTCCAGGCAGATTTTTCAAACAACAGGCAATGTCTGGGATATTTTCAAAGATGCTGCAGCTCAGAGAGCCCCGATTGGTCCACTTCCTGACTGGATTCCCTCTCTGGCATTGGCAGCCAATTGGTCCATTCTCCTGCAGCCACAGCTGCTGAATCATACCCACCCAGGCCCTGGCTCCCAACCCTGCGGAGAGGAGTCCCATAGAGAGGGACTGACTGATGACCGGCACTGTATCCTGGGCTTGTGCCAGCAACCATGCCACTGTAACATGGAATAACACTGCCCCCAATCTCCAGTGAGTACCCCACTGCAGATACCCCCTCCAACCTCCCCAATTGTACCCGTCCTTCAGCTCCCCCTTCTCCCTCGCCCCCTCCCCTTCGCAGTGTACTCTTTTGGGGAACCTGAAATATGGTAACCTTATTTACAAGGGCTGGCCCCACCCTCATTACTAACTATAGGGAGCAAATTTTCTTGGTGTACACAAAATCTTACTTGTACAGATAAAAGCCAACCCTCTTCCTCTCTCATACATGCAGAACAGCAGCGATCTGACAGGAATCACAACTAGTCAAACCCACATCGATACAGCATGAAGACCAGCAGTATCCTGGCTCACTAGCTCTACCCTAGCATTCCAGAAAACTTTATCTATCTCTCTACTGAGGCTTCAAACTGTTCCTCCATCTGGCATTTTGTGTTCTATCCCCTCTCTTCTACCCCTCATTCAGTATTTTCTACCCTTCTGCCCCTTTCTTGTGACGGCTATTTCTCCCATGCCTGCTTATATCCCTTATCTGTGGACTGGATGAAACAAAGTAAAATTTATTAGAACCTTATCTCAGAAGTGAGGGCTTTGAGATCAAGATTAAAATGAATTAGAATCGTACTGTAATCATGGGAGGTAGCAACTTTTTATAGTCTCTTATTATAATTTTAGCATTGTCAGATTTTTCTTAGAAATGATGCGTCAGTTATTTATAAACTTGGGAAGGAGCTTTCACTAAAAACCCTTTCATCTCCTATGGGGGGGAGGAGGGAAAGGGGAGAAAGGTTTACTTGCAGGATTAAGATAATTAAAAAGAAAAACAGTCTGCCAGTCATATGAGTATCATCTTCTTGGCAACCAGTCATAATATTAAAAGTTCAGTTCTGGTTGGGAGCTTTACATTTACTTCCTTATCAGGATGTAGAAAAATAAATAGTATTGTGGACTGTGTGAAATATCATTGAAACTAGTGGGCAGAAGCACTGCCCTTCATTTAACATAGCTTTAAGAAACTATTGTGCTCTTTTATGGAACTAGAAAACAGACAATAGTAGCCTTCACCTAAAACACAGGCATATGTACTGTCCAAAACAAAGACACATAAGAGCAGAGGAGTTTTGCTGGGTATTGTTTTAGAAGAAGTGATGTAAAAGTAAAACATGATTTGATTTGATTTTCTTTCTTAAGTTGTGTTAACTCCTGTCAATTAGTTCAAAAGCCTGACCCACATACCCCAGCTTGCTGACACTTGGGGCACTGCCAAGAAAACAACACAAAATAACAAAATATTTTGAGTGACAAATTCTTCATTTGGCAGCACGTCCCAATGAGTGACAAAATATTATAAAAAAAAATAAACAGCTTAAAATTACTACTACTAAAGATTCCAAATGTAAGCAGGACTCAAAAATTAATTTTACAACATCAACACAATTTATTTAGATCAAATTAAAAGATTTCTAATTGCTTTTTTCCCCCTCACTAATCTTAGCAATTTGTGTACGTGAAACATCAATCATTTGGTAGAATAGAAATTAACTGTTATAGCAGCAGGAGACTGGTCTTGCGACGATATTCAATTCCATTAACATTAAGGTTTCTCGTTAACAGTGGTAGCCTGGTTAGTTTCAAGTTGCTCTTGCTTCTAGTTTCACTACAGAACTGAATTGGAAGCTCCAAAGTTATCATTTAATAAAAAAATTTACTCCATACCTTCTCAGTGGAAATGGGTCACCACATTTTCAATAAGACTTTGGGGCTAATACTGATTAACTATTCATAGTGAATTATACAAATATGAACATTGGCAAATGTCCATAAAATAAAGAAATAAGTATGAAAATGTATACAGTATGGCATGATATGTAAGTGCATCATGATGAGACATTACTAAAAGATGTTTCTGAAAATATACAAATTTATTTTAAATGTTGTATAAATAAATAATTCCCTTCAGCTCACAGCAGAATTAAAAATAAAGAAAACTAAATTAACAAGTTTCAGAGTGGTAGCCGTGTTAGTCTGTATCAGCAAAAAGAACGGGGCTAAAACCCACTTCATCGGATGCATGCAGTGGAAAACACAGTAGGAAGATATATATACACAGACAACAGGAAAAAATGGGTGTTGCCATACCAACTCTAACGAGACTACCTTAATTTGTTAATCTCTAAAGTGCTACAAGTACTCCTCGTTCTTTTTGTTAAATTAAAACAAGTAAAGGAAAATTTGTAAGCTTTTCTACTTAAAGACAAAAAGCACAGTATATTTATACTGCCAACTATTTAACTTCTAAACTAAAATAATTCTATGCTTCATAGTCTCTAACATTTTTACTGTGATCTTCAAGCACACCGTGATTAACTTACCCTCACTTGCCCAACAAAAGCATTCACTTCCTCTTCTTGTACAGATAGATTTTTAGGTAGAAAGGGATCAAAGACTGGTCCATTGTCATTTACATCTGTCACCACCACATTAACAGTGGCAGTTGAGGTCTGCAGGGAAAGATAAAATAGTGAGCCAAATATTTGCACTTTACATGATATCTTACTACTATGTATGATTAGAGCTCTGCTGTGAAACAAATTAAAAATATCACTCTTCCCCTGGTCTGTGAAAAGTCAAGCATTAGTCCGTTTTGCCTTTTGTTTGTCAGCTTTTGGGGGAATGGAGGGTGTGTTAAAGCAAAGACTATGGATCCATTTCATGTACCTCTGGGAAACATGAACATTTGTGATTTTCTTCCTTCCTCGTATTTCATCATGAAACACTATGTTTTCTGGCAGAAATAGCTAGTTTTGACCCTTGATCAAATTCTTGTTAAAACCCATAAAAACTAATTGTTCTGTTTCATGTACAAATTCCAGGATGTAGCATTTAGTTTAACTGTAATCTGTTCAAAGACTTGTTACATACTCAGCAGGCCACAGAAAATGTTTATCTTTAAAAATGTAATCATTAATATAAGTTGACCTGTGACCTACACTAAGTGCTTGTTTAACCACACACCTTCTGGGTGTGGTGTTCTGTCCCATCTAGTGGCACCGAGACCACTTAAAGAGAGATAAAAATGAGTCTGCTCTACACCCTTAGCTAACAGTTGGCTGTTAGTCGGCTTTTAGCTCATGCGGTAGAGGGTCACGCACTAAGCTCCAGAGGTCCCTGGTTCAATCCTGCCCGCTAATGACTGGGATCTGTCGGCAGGGCCGGCTTTAGGAAGTGCGGGGCCCGATTCGAATACCCAGTGGCGGTCCAGGTCCTTCACGCGGCACTGAAGGACCCGCTGTCGAAATGCCCGGAGTGAGTGAAGGATGTGCTGCCGAAGATCCAGACCACTGCTGGGTGAGTAAAATTAAAAAGGCGCCTAAGTTATGCACTCTTCTTTAGGGCGTGGGGCCCTCTTAGGCACAGGCGCGGGGCCTGATTCAGGGAAATCGGGGGAATTGGCCTAAAGCCGGCCCTGTCTGTCAGCATATACTTATCTACACCCTCAGTTACTGAGCTTTATGTCAAGATGTGAATTTACAGTGCAAAAATGTGCCATGCAGTCAAGTCCCCTGTGGTCACTGCTATGCCAAACTGCACTCCAAGACTTTCACTGTACCATAGCAGTGTCCATGTGGCAAGTTACTGTGCCGAACCTTGTGCACTATAGGTTTACACCCTGGCGTGAGACCCAGTAACTCACTATGTAGACAAGCCCAACAAGACAACCTCTTTCTCATGAGACCATGGCCACAGTTGCCGCCAATGAAGGGGTCTGAACTACAGCTTCAATGGTATTAAAAATCAGAAAGCTGCTTGTAGGATGGTCTCTACTAGGACCCATTCTTTTGGAAATCAGGTCTTCCCAGTCTGTAATAGCCCAGCTTTGTTAACCTTTAGGTCAGGCTGCAAAGGCCATCTTTTTTCTTTGTCCAATATGGATCTGGGTTGACAGCAGGGTGAGGCTGAAACTCCAGTGCTGGCTTTGTTGATGGAGTTTATTATTCAGTTCTTGTTATATTTATGTTGCTTTAACAAGTAATCAATACTCAATCATAATTTGTCTTGTTTTGACATAATATACTACATACTTATACACACACAAAGTATTTTAAAAATTATATGAAAATAATGGTACAATTAACTAGCTTCTTGTTGTGGCTTTTTGCTCAGTTGCTTACTATTTATTTCTGAAACTTGTCATTCCTATATTTAACTTATTTTAGGAAGCTCAAGCTCTTTTTTTAAAGATATACAAAATCATTGTCAACAATAAGAAGGCTCCAGAACATTCATTGTTGATGATACACAAAGAACACTGAATTCAAATGGATTTTAATAAGCTAATCTGATTCTTCACAATGAAGAGAAATGAAATCTCTTAGATTTAGTAAACTGAGAAAACATGAAATGGAAATCATAGACATCAGAAAATAAATAGCTGTCAGTTTGAGAGATTTTCTTTTCTATTACAAAGAAACTTTAATGGAATGTTTCTACAATGTGCTTGTTGCTTTCATGATGCTGTCAATAGTGAGTCAACCTAGTGCATCATTTAGAACATTTAGATTTGTTACTCAGCAGCCAAAACACATTTTGTCTGATTGCTTTTGATCAAGTTTATGAAAGTAAAATTATTATTCTGATTTGCTTACAGATCCATCTTTGTGTCTGAAGAAAAAAGAATATCAATGTGTGTGTGTGGGCGCACGTGCATATTACACATATAAATCTACATACTGTGGAAAATTCAATTATCACAAGCATTTTTTTAAAATGACACCCATAAATGCCCAGAGTTTTGTGTAATGATGGTCTGTAGCAGTACTATTAAACATTAAACCAATAAAGAGAGCTTCTCTTACCATACTCAATCCCATCTCAAAATTCAGATCTAAAATGTGACCTATGACCGCCTAATGCTCTTTCTAATAAAAAAAATAAAATCTTAGTCTCTAAAACATCTTGTATTGCCCCTGCACAATTGTTTTTTTTGCCAAAATGGTCATTATGGCCTTACCACAAATACAGTCTATCAGTCTGAATGCTGGTATAATTCTAGAAAGGCGCATACGAGGGAACAAAACACTTTCCTTCAGCTTTCAGCCACTCAAGGGAGGGGTGGAATTTTGTGTCATTCTTTAACATAAGTTCAATTTTGATGATGAGGGGAACTTGCAATAAATCTCAGGAATTCTTACAGCGCAGGGATTAGCCTCAGGGGGAGGCTTGGGAGGAGACATACCAGAGAGGGAAATGGGCAATTATCAGTGAAAAGCAAGAAAAAAGAGAAACTTGAGTGAGAAAGGGACAAGATGCCCAACAAAATACAAAAGAGTAAAGCAGACCTTCCCTTAATCTGTATGGTAATATGGGGGAAAGAAACGAGTTTCCTGCCACCTCTGAAGAGGTTTACTGGGAACCTGGGCTCTTTACCTTAGAGATAACTGGCAGAGATGCAAGGGCTACTGGATCATTATAAGATCAGACGGGGCTCATTTTAGAACCTAGATCTTAACTTTCCATCATTGCTTTTATTTTCACCTTGAGTGTGCCTTGCTATACATATTATTGCAGGAGAGATGGAAAAGATTAGGATTGTTTACCTTAGAAAGAAGATAAATAAGATGGGACAAGACAAAAGTACATATAATATTGAATGCTATCGGGAAGGTAGATTGGAAGCATCTGTCCTCCCAGTTTCAAAACACAAGAACAAGGGGGCAGTCAATGAAATTAAAGGAGGGAAATTCTAAAATGATCAAAGGAAATACTTTTTTCAAACTATGTATAACTGAACTGTGGAAGTCACTGCTACAGGAAGTCATTGAGGCCAAGAACTTAAGATTCTAAAACAATTTGGACATTTATATGGACATATAGAATATACAGATAATAAAAATGTTGTGGAAGGGTTATTAACCCTCATACTTCAGGGCTTAAACCAATCTCTATTAGAGATGAGAATGAGACCTAATATGGGTTGTAAATGACTCCTCAACTGTCTACTGTCGGATAGTTGCACTTCTCTCTGAAGCATCTGGTGCTGGCCACTGTTGGAGACAGGATAGTGAACTACATGTATCTTGACTCTGATCCAGTCTGTCAATTCCTATGTTCCTGTATTTGCTTCAATGTCATAATAAATCATCCTGTCATAGAAGCACTATCCTGTTTCAACATTCATCTTGGTCTGGGAGGAGAATACATGATCTTTTAAAATAGCCTGAAAATTGTATTGATTTTGAGGCCCTAATTAGGTAATCAAATTTAATCCAAAATTTACAAGAAAGCACATCAACTTTTGTTTGTTTGTCTTATTTAAAACTTCCATGGTACTCAAATATGCTCTTGACCCAGTAACAACATTTTTAAATAGAGCTACTATAATTTCTACAGTAGTCACAACTTAGTGAACCATTAGAAGTAAATTAATTCGCTGAGCTGTGCATATAGTATAGAGATATTATAAAAAAATACATATCCAAGAGGTATTTGTCTGTCCCCCGATCCCCTTTTTTTTGCTGTCAACTTCTCTAGCATTTGTGATTCACAACAAAAGAACACTTTGGAATTCTCTCTTTTTCTCCTCTAGACTCACAAACCTCCATCAACTTCATCCGATTGCATTATCATTTTTGCAATGCTAATAATGGACATACAGTGTTAAATAGGTGCTATTTTTCACTGTCATGAGTACATGATGCCAACCCTATAGATGGTCTTTAACTCAGTTAACTACATTGGTCTCCTTTGGGATGCATGTAACATCTATTGGTGATTCTGCCATTAGTTCACCTTGGTAACTGCCACACTCAAAAGATTGTTTAATAAAATGTGTGTGTGCGTATTCCGATAAGGGGCTCCAGAGCAACAGTGTCATGACTAGCACCCACAGCAAAAGGGTGACAAGTATATCCTAAAATATCCTTCAGTAAGCAACTGGGGTGAATTACGGGGCCTCTTTTTAGCCTATCAATGAGCAGAAAATAGAGCCAGCAAGTAAACTGTGGGTCATATGGCCTTTCAACAGCCACAAGAGAAATTACCTGGCACAACAGTTAATAGAATTAGGATTGTTTAGGGTACACTTTTTTGGTGGGGTGGGAAGAGGGTAAATGCATACACTGTGAGGGAGACCTTCCTCTCTATAGCCAGTTGCATGCAGCTCACTTTCATGTATGGTCAGACAGCTCCATCATATTTCACACCACCGATTTCCTATTGTAGGTACCAATGCTGTGATTGCTCTGAAAGTCATGTAAGCCATGATTCACTTTTTGCAAAATGAGGACATTCTTCTAACAAAGAAGCTTCTACCACACAGACACGGAGATGGAGATTCTTTAAACACTCGTCTATTCTTCCACCTTCATCAGAGAAAATTCTGGTGAATACGAGGACTGTGAGAGTTATTCTTGCCTTATAAAGCTAAAGGAACAAAATCAATACTGAAAGAAATACATGAGTTCATTGTATTCAATTAGGAGCCCGTTTACTCTTTTACAGCAGGCTTTCTTGTCTTGTTAGTAAAAAAAAAAAAATGCTGAATCATACATCTCAGAGCCTCATGAATCAGGAACAGAGTCAGATTTTCACTCTTATTCATACTTCAGCTGCCTCCACACACTTCTGAAACCTCTCCAGCTCAGCATCCTACAACATTACTGTTTGACCTGTCCACTTGATTCTCAGCTTTTCCCAGTGTAAGGTGAGCTGGATATGTAAGATTGCAATTAGAGTTTAATTTGAACGCCTAATTTGAACCTCCCAATAACTGATCAAAATCGAGCCTAATCTATGTACTTCCCAACATTTAGAGTTAATACTCAGAATGAATGAAAAGTTTCATACAAAGTTTGAAGCACATCAATTGAAGACTCAGAAATATCATCAGAACCTGCAACATTTTGTCCATTCCTCTCCGTTCATAATCCAAAAAAGTTACATTTCATCATTTGATAGGCAAAGAGTACAAGCCACTATCTTGTGCATGGGGTATTAAAAAAAAACAAAATGCAAAAAATAGCACCATTCACCACTAAAGCAGGAGACTCTATGGAAGCAGAGACTCCAATTAAAAAAAAAGCACTTAAGCCTGTGCTTAACATAAAGCGTGTGCTTAATTACTATTTAAGTCAATGGGACATGAGCATATGCTTTAAGTGATTTCCTAAATAGGGATGGATTTACATACCTGCTTAAGCACTTTACTAAATCAGGATTAGAGAGAGGGGGGAAGAAAATACAACTTACTATTATTTCTATGTATGTCCTGATGCATTTTCTATAGAGGTTTAGTGACTATGTTAGGAGGCATACAGGGCTGGATGTGAGTAATGCAGATCCCATACTATGATATCTGCATGTAAATTTTTCAACTTTTCATAATGTCCATGTTAGTAGCAACACTGATTTAAAAAAAAATGTTTTATAGGTCAGAGTTAAAGTTATCATTGCAATGTGTAACATGAAAAGCCAGCAACAGTGCAACTTCTCAAAAGGATTGGGCACATCCTATTTGTTGCTGAAGCAATCAATGGGTTCTTCACACATATAATAAATGTAAGTCTAATAAAAGATGAACATCTGCAATTTATAGCTTTCTTATGCCAAGTGAAATAGTTCTTATATCCATAATTCATCTCTAAGCAATAAACACAATATTTAAATAGACTACACAAATATATTTTGCTCTAAGTATGCAAGGCTCTCATAAATGTTAAAGAATAGAAGATAAATATAAAGAAAAGGTCACTTACTTTATTTGTACCCTGCCATTTAATTGGAAACTGGGAATTGATGAGTGTATTGTTTGCCATAGGAAAGTGAATATTCCTAGCTTTGATGTCAAACAAGTTTATTAATTTAGACAAACTCTAAGACACAGACTATCATCCTAAAATACAAATGAGTTGGTAAGTAATAAGCTATGAGCAAAAAGTCCAGGGCCTTATTTGACTGAAAAAGAATCTGTAAAAAACTGCTTATGCTCTACATGGCAGGATTTTCTATAATAATCTTAAGAAAACTATATTTACATTTTCACCCCTGATGGTGTGAGGTCATTCACCTGAACATCTACCAATGTGATATATGCCATCATGTGCCAGCAATGCCCCTCTGCCATGTACATTGGCCAAACCGGACAGTCTCTATGCAAAAGAATAAATGGACACAAATCTGACATCAGGAATTATAACATTCAAAAACCAGTAGGAGAAACTTCAATCTCCCTGGTCACTCAATAACAGACCTAAAAGTGGCAATTCTTCAACCAAAAAACTTCAAAAACAGACTCCAACATGAAACTGCGGAACTAGAATTAATTTGCAAACTGGACACCATCAAATTAGGCCTGAATAAAGGCTGGGAGTGGTTGGGTAATTACAAAACCAAACCTAATTTTTTCCCATACTAATTTCCCTCTACTGTTACTCACACCTTCTTGTCAACTGTTTGAAATGGGCCACTCTCGTTACCACTACAAAACTGATATTTTCTCCCTTGGTATCCTACTGTTAAGTGAACTGTTTTACTAGACTGACCTCACACTTGGTAAGGCAACTCTTTCACGTATTTATACCTGCTCCTGTATTTTCCACTCCATGCATCTGATGAAATGGGTTCTAGCCCATGAAAGCTTATGCCCAAATAAATTTGTTAGTCTCTAAGGTGCCACAAGGACTCCTCATTGTTTTTGCTGATATAGACTAACATGGCTACCACTCTGAAACCTATATTTACATTGTGGCTTAAATATACAAAATAATAGCTATTTTTAATCAGTTGGGACAAATTCAGGTGCTCAGATGTCAAGGTAAGTGAAGTGATAAGAACCAAAATAGAGTATTTATTAATGGGGTAAAACGGAATGGAAATTATTACATTAGTATAAGTTAGTTACTCCAGGAGGGTAAGTCCTTGAAGACTCACATTTCCACAATAATGCAATTCACTGCTAATGAGAATCTAATATCTTCATAGGTATTGTAGGCTCAAAAACAGGTATGTTAACAGGAAAAAGGGCTATGGTATATGGATCTTGTTTCCTGATCCATGTGCTTATGCCAAAATGGCATAATCACAGTGAGGGGTGACTAGCAGAGCATAGGTATAATCGTGGGGGGAGAAGAGTGGGGAGTGTATCCTTTCTCACTAACATTTTACTATCTTGTTGGTGTCCCCATCAGTGCTGCTGCAGGCCTCACACTTTGTGCCCTTACCCTAAACACTTTTAAAGATTAATTTTACATCTATATTCAGGAGCAGTAACAGTGGAGAGCCCCCTT